>NW_027639167.1:0-2500 GCF_951799975.1 Gobius niger | reverse complement strand
GGAAAAAAGGTGAGAAAATGGTGACGAAACTGAGACGAAAACAATGATGGAAATGTGACAAAAAAGTGACAAAAAAATTACAAAAATGTGAAAAAAAATTGATAAAATTTGACCAAAAAATGACAAAAATTAGACAAAAAAATGACAAAAATGTGACAAAAAATTGACAAAAAAGTGACAAAAAAATGACAAAAATGTGACTAAAAATTGACAAAAAAGTGACAAAAAAATGACAAAAATGTGATAAAAATGTGACAAAAAAATGACAAAAAAGTGACAAAAAAATGACAAAAAATGACAAAAAAATGACCAAAAAATGACCAAAAAATGACAAAAAAATGACAAAAAATGACAAAAATATGACAAAAAAATGACAAAAAAATGACAAAATGTGACAAAAAATTGACAAAAAGTGACAAAAATGTGACAAAAAAATGACAAAAAAGTGACAAAAAAATGACAAAAAATGACAAAAAAATGACAAAAAATGACAAAAAAAAATGACAAAAAAGTGACAAAAAATGACAAAAAATGACAAAAAAATGACAAAAAATGACAAAAAATGACAAAAAATGACAAAAAATGACAAAAAAATGACAAAAAAATGACAAAAATGTGACAAAAAATTGACAAAAAAGTGACAAAAATGTGACAAAAAATGACAAAAAATGACAAAAAAATGACAAAAAAGTGAATGTGACAAAAAAATGACAAAAAAATGACTAAAAAATGACTAAAAAATGACAAAAAAGTGACAAAAATTAGACAAAAAAATTGACAAAAAGTGACAAAAATGTGACAAAAAAATGACAAAAAAGTGACAAAAAAATGACAAAAAATGACAAAAAAATGACAAAAAAATGACAAAAAATGACAAAAAAATGACAAAAAAGTGAATGTGACAAAAAAATTACAAAAAAGTGACAAAAAAATGGCTAAAAAATGACAAAAAAATTACAAAAAAGTGACAAAAATGTGACAAAAAATTGACAAAAAAGTGACAAAAATGTGACAAAAAAATGACAAAAAATGACAAAAAAATGACAAAAAAATGACAAAAAAGTGAATGTGACAAAAAAATGACAAAAAAGTGACAAAAAATGACTAAAAATGACAAAAAAATGACAAAAAAATGACAAAAATTAGACAAAAAAATGACAAAAAGTGACAAAAAATGACAAAAAAGTGACAAAAAAATGACTAAAAAATTACAAAAAAATTACAAAAAAGTGACAAAAATGTGACAAAAATTGACAAAAAAGTGACAAAAATGTGACAAAAAAATGACAAAAAAATGACAAAAATGTGACTAAAAATTGACAAAAAAGTGACAAAAAAATGACAAAAATGTGATAAAAATGTGACAAAAAAATGACAAAAAGTGACAAAAAAATGACAAAAAATGACAAAAAAATGACCAAAAAATGACCAAAAAATGACAAAAAATGACAAAAAATGACAAAAATATGACAAAAAAATGACAAAAAAAATGACAAAAATGTGACAAAAAATTGACAAAAAGTGACAAAAAAATGACAAAAAAGTGACAAAAAAATGACAAAAAATGACAAAAAAATGACAAAAATGACAAAAAAATGACAAAAAAGTGACAAAAAATGACAAAAAATGACAAAAAAATGACAAAAAAATGACAAAAAAATGACAAAAAATGACAAAAAATGACAAAAAATGACAAAAAAATGACAAAAAAATGACAAAAATGTGACAAAAAATTGACAAAAAGTGACAAAAATGTGACAAAAAAATGACAAAAAGTGACAAAAAAATGACTAAAAAATGACTAAAAATGACAAAAAGTGACAAAAATTAGACAAAAAAATTGACAAAAAAGTGACAAAAATGTGACAAAAAAATGACAAAAAAGTGACAAAAAAATGACAAAAAATGACAAAAAATGACAAAAAATGACAAAAAATGACAAAAAAATGACAAAAAAGTGAATGTGACAAAAAAATGACAAAAAAGTGACAAAAAAATGGCTAAAAAATGACAAAAAAAATACAAAAAGTGACAAAAAATGTGACAAAAAAGTTGACAAAAAGTGACAAAAATGTGACAAAAAAATGACAAAAAATGACAAAAAAATGACAAAAAAATGACAAAAAAGTGAATGTGACAAAAAAATGACAAAAAAAAAAAGTGACAAAAAATGACTAAAAAATGACAAAAATTAGACAAAAAATGACAAAAATTAGACAAAAAATGACAAAAAAGTGACAAAAAAGTGGACAAAAATGTGACAAAAAAATGACAAAAAAATGACAAAAAATGACAAAAATGTGACAAAAAATTGACAAAAAGTGACAAAAATGTGACAAAAAAATGACAAAAAATGACAAAAAAATGACAAAAAATGACAAAAAAAGTGACAAAAAAATGACAAAAAAATGACAAAAAAATGACAAAAATTAGACAAAAAAATGACAAAAAAAGTGACAAAAAAATGACAAAAAAGTGAATGTGACAAAAAAAATGAATG
>NW_027639168.1:0-7000 GCF_951799975.1 Gobius niger | reverse complement strand
AGACGCGCCACATCCTGGACCACATGCTGCAGCACCTGACCGCCGACCCGCAGTGAGTACTTACGGCACAGGCATCCTGCAGTACGTCCGTGGGACCCACCGGAAAGCTCCAGGAGGGGGCGGGGCTGAAAACGTTTATTTTTTCGGTCCTTTTTCTCTCCAGACGTAAATGATCCACAGTGAGTCTAGAAAACAACCTGAACTCATGAGCAGCTTCAGCACAAATACAGATGTTTTCTTAAAGTGAAGCAAAGCTATAACTTAATAACACTTTAGTCATTATTAGAGATGACTGAGACTAAACCAGGACTAAACCAGGACTAAACCAGGACTAAACTAGGACTAAAGCAGGACTAAACCAGGACTAAACCAGGACTAAACCAGGACTAAACCAGGACTAAACCAGGACTAAACCACAATTAAACCAGGACTAAACCACGATTAAACCAGGACTAAACCAGGACTAAACCAGGACTAAACCACGATTAAACCAGGACTAAACCACGATTAAACCAGGACTAAACCACGATTAAACCAGGACTAAACCAGGACTAAGCCAGGACTAAACCAGGACTAAACCAGGACTAAACCAGGACTAAACCAGGACTAAACCGGGACTAAACCGGGACTAAACCAGGACTAAACCAGGACTAAACCAGGACTAAACCAGGACTAAACCAGGACTAAACCGGGACTAAACCAGGACTAAACCAGGACTAAACCGGGACTAAACCGGGACTAAACCATGATTAAACCAGGACTAAACCAGGACTAAACCGGGACTAAACCATGATTAAACCAGGACTAAACCAGGACTAAACCGGGACTAAACCGGGACTAAACCAGGACTAAACCAGGACTAAACCAGGACTAAACCAGGACTAAACCAGGACTAAACCGGGACTAAACCGGGACTAAACCAGGACTAAACCAGGACTAAACCGGGACTAAACCGGGACTAAACCATGATTAAACCAGGACTAAACCAGGACTAAACCGGGACTAAACCGGGACTAAACCAGGACTAAACCATGATTAAACCAGGACTAAACCAGGACTAAACCAGGACTAAACCGGGACTAAACCGGGACTAAACCAGGGCTAAACCAGGGCTAAACCAGGACTAAACCAGGACTAAACCAGGACTAAACCAGGACTAAACCGGGACTAAACCGGGACTAAACCGGGACTAAACCAGGACTAAACCACGATTAAACCAGGACTAAACCGGGACTAAACCAGGACTAAACCACGATTAAACCAGGACTAAACCAGGACTAAACCAGGACTAAACCAGGACTAAACCCGGACTAAACCAGGACTAAACCAGGACTAAACCGG
Organism: Gobius niger; assembly: GCF_951799975.1. Lineage (NCBI taxonomy): Eukaryota > Metazoa > Chordata > Actinopteri > Gobiiformes > Gobiidae > Gobius > Gobius niger. The sequence continues at coordinate 5,659 of NW_027639168.1, read as the reverse complement.
GACTAAACCAGGGCTAAACCAGGACTAAACCAGGACTAAACCACGATTAAACCAGGACTAAACCAGGACTAAACCAGGACTAAACCAGGACTAAACCAGGACTAAACCAGGACTAAACCACGATTAAACCAGGACTAAACCAGGACTAAACCTGAACTAAACCAGGACTAAACCACGATTAAACCAGGACTAAACCAGGACTAAACCAGGACTAAACCAGGACTAAACCAGGACTAAACCAGGACTAAACCACGATTAAACCAGGACTAAACCAGGACTAAACCAGGACTAAACCAGGACTAAACCAGGACTAAACCAGGACTAAACCATGATTAAACCAGGACTAAACCAGGACTAAACCGGGACTAAACCAGGACTAAACCACGATTAAACCACGATTAAACCAGGACTAAACCAGGACTAAACCAGGACTAAACCAGGACTAAACCAGGACTAAACCACGATTAAACCAGGACTAAACCAGGACTAAACCAGGACTAAACCAGGACTAAACCAGGACTAAACCATGATTAAACCAGGACTAAACCAGGACTAAACCAGGACTAAAGCAGGACTAAACCAGGACTAAACCACGATTAAACCAGGACTAAACCAGGACTAAACCAGGACTAAACCAGGACTAAACCAGGACTAAACCAGGACTAAACCACGATTAAACCAGGACTAAACCAGGACTAAACCAGGACTAAACCAGGACTAAACCAGGACTAAACCAGGACTAAACCAGGACTAAACCAGGACTAAACCACGATTAAACCAGGACTAAACCAGGACTAAACCATGATTAAACCAGGACTAAACCAGGACTAAACCGGGACTAAACCAGGACTAAACCACGATTAAACCAGGACTAAACCAGGACTAAACCAGGACTAAACCACGATTAAACCACGATTAAACCAGGACTAAACCAGGACTAAACCAGGACTAAACCAGGACTAAACCAGGACTAAACCACGATTAAACCAGGACTAAACCAGGACTAAACCAGGACTAAACCAGGACTAAACCACGATTAAACCAGGACTAAACCAGGACTAAACCGGGACTAAACCAGGACTAAACCAGGACTAAACCAGGACTAAACCAGGACTAAACCAGGACTAAACCAGGACTAAACCAGGACTAAACCACGATTAAACCACGATTAAACCAGGACTAAACCAGGGCTAAACCAGGACTAAACCAGGACTAAACCAGGACTAAACCACGATTAAACCAGGACTAAACCACAATTAAACCAGGACTAAACCAGGACTAAACCAGGACTAAACCAGGACTAAACCAGGACTAAACCAGGACTAAACCAGGACTAAACCAGGACTAAACCACGATTAAACCAGGACTAAACCACAATTAAACCAGGACTAAACCAGGACTAAACCAGGACTAAACCAGGACTAAACCACAATTAAACCAGGACTAAACCAGGACTAAACCAGGACTAAACCAGGACTAAGCCAGGACTAAACCAGGACTAAACCAGGACTAAACCAGGACTAAGCCAGGACTAAACCAGGACTAAACCAGGACTAAACCAGGACTAAACCAGGACTAAACCACAATTAAACCAGGACTAAACCAGGACTAAAGCAGGACTAAACCAGGACTAAACCAGGGCTAAACCAGGACTAAACCAGGACTAAACCAGGACTAAACCACAATTAAACCAGGACTAAACCAGGACTAAAGCAGGACTAAACCAGGACTAAACCAGGACTAAGCCAGGACTAAACCAGGACTAAACCAGGACTAAACCAGGACTAAGCCAGGACTAAACCAGGACTAAACCAGGACTAAACCAGGACTAAACCAGGACTAAACCAGGACTAAACCAGGACTAAACCAGGACTAAGCCAGGACTAAACCAGGACTAAACCAGGACTAAGCCAGGACTAAACCAGGACTAAACCAGGACTAAACCAGGACTAAACCAGGACTAAGCCAGGACTAAACCAGGACTAAACCAGGACTAAACCACGATTAAACCAGGACTAAACCAGGACTAAACCAGGACTAAACCAGGACTAAACCAGGACTAAACCAGGACTAAGCCAGGACTAAACCAGGACTAAACCAGGACTAAACCACGATTAAACCAGGACTAAACCAGGACTAAACCAGGACTAAACCAGGACTAAACCACGATTAAACCAGGACTAAACCACAATTAAACCAGGACTAAACCAGGACTAAACCTGAACTAAACCAGGACTAAACCACGATTAAACCAGGACTAAACCAGGACTAAACCAGGACTAAACCAGGACTAAACCAGGACTAAACCAGGACTAAGCCAGGACTAAACCAGGACTAAACCAGGACTAAACCAGGACTAAGCCAGGACTAAACCAGGACTAAACCACGATTAAACCAGGACTAAACCAGGACTAAACCAGGACTAAACCAGGACTAAACCAGGACTAAACCAGGACTAAACCAGGACTAAACCAGGCTTAAACCAGGACTAAACCAGGACTAAACCACGATTAAACCAGGACTAAACCAGGACTAAACCAGGACTAAACCAGGACTAAACCAGGACTAAACCACGACTAAACCAGGACTAAACCAGGACTAAACCAGGACTAAACCACGATTAAACCAGGACTAAACCAGGACTAAACCACGATTAAACCAGGACTAAACCAGGACTAAACCAGGACTAAACCAGGACTAAACCAGGACTAAACCAGGACTAAACCATGATTAAACCAGGACTAAACCAGGACTAAACCGGGACTAAACCAGGACTAAACCACGATTAAACCACGATTAAACCAGGACTAAACCAGGACTAAACCAGGACTAAACCAGGACTAAACCAGGACTAAACCACGATTAAACCAGGACTAAACCAGGACTAAACCAGGACTAAACCAGGACTAAACCAGGACTAAACCAGGACTAAACCAGGACTAAACCAGGACTAAACCAGGACTAAACCACGATTAAACCACGATTAAACCAGGACTAAACCAGGACTAAACCAGGACTAAACCAGGACTAAACCAGGACTAAACCACGATTAAACCAGGACTAAACCAGGACTAAACCAGGACTAAACCAGGACTAAACCACGATTAAACCAGGACTAAACCTGGACTAAACCAGGACTAAACCAGGACTAAACCAGGACTAAACCAGGACTAAACCACGATTAAACCACGATTAAACCAGGACTAAACCTGGACTAAACCAGGACTAAACCACGATTAAACCAGGACTAAACCAGGACTAAACCAGGACTAAACCAGGACTAAACCAGGACTAAACCAGGACTAAACCAGGACTAAACCAGGACTAAACCAGGACTAAACCAGGACTAAACCGGGACTAAACCAGGACTAAACCAGGACTAAACCAGGACTAAACCAGGACTAAACCAGGACTAAACCACGATTAAACCACGATTAAACCAGGACTAAACCAGGACTAAACCAGGACTAAACCAGGACTAAACCAGGACTAAACCAGGACTAAACCACGATTAAACCAGGACTAAACCACAATTAAACCAGGACTAAACCAGGACTAAACCAGGACTAAACCACGATTAAACCAGGACTAAACCAGGACTAAACCAGGACTAAACCAGGACTAAACCACGATTAAACCAGGACTAAACCACAATTAAACCAGGACTAAACCAGGACTAAACCAGGACTAAACCACAATTAAACCAGGACTAAACCAGGACTAAACCAGGACTAAACCAGGACTAAACCAGGACTAAACCAGGACTAAGCCAGGACTAAACCAGGACTAAACCAGGACTAAACCAGGACTAAGCCAGGACTAAACCAGGACTAAACCAGGACTAAACCAGGACTAAACCAGGACTAAACCACAATTAAACCAGGACTAAACCAGGACTAAACCAGGACTAAGCCAGGACTAAACCAGGACTAAGCCAGGACTAAACCAGGACTAAACCAGGACTAAACCAGGACTAAGCCAGGACTAAACCAGGACTAAACCAGGACTAAACCAGGACTAAGCCAGGACTAAACCAGGACTAAACCAGGACTAAACCAGGACTAAACCAGGACTGAATAAGAAACTAGACTCTTAGACAAAGAGCAAAGCAGTGACAACAGGAAACACATGGGCTTTAGCTTTAGCTTTAGCTTTTGCTTTACCTCTAGCTTTAGCTTTACCTTTACCTTTACCTTTAGCTTTAGCTTTAGCTTTACCTTTAGCTTTAGCTTTAGCTTTACCTTAGCTTTACCTTTACCTTTACCTTTACCTTTAGCTTTAGCTTTACCTTTACCTTTACCTTTACCTTTAGCTTTAGCTTTAGCTTTAGCTTTAGCTTTACCTTTAGCTTTAGCTTTAGCCCCGCAGAGCCTGAAGTTACTGTTGTTTAAACTCCAGCTGCCCCAGAGGAGGAGATCAAAGATTGTTTCTGGAAACTGATATACTGATACTGTAGTACTCTGATACTGTAGTACTCTGATACTGTAGTAACTCTGATACTGCAGTAACTCTGATACTGCAGTAACTCTGACAAACTCTGCGTCTCCTGCAGGAGGAAGATGATCTGGGCCGAGATCAGCTACTTTTCCAAATGGTGGGACGACATCGACGAACACAAGCGCAGCCAGGTCCAAAAGTAAGAGCCGACTGTGTGATGTATTTACTCCCTCCTGAACCTCGTACCACCCGCCTGAACCTCGTACCACCCGCCTGAACCTCGTACCACCCGCCTGAACCTCGTACCACCCGCCTGAACCTCGTACCACCCGCCTGAACCTCGTACCACCCGCCTGAACCTCGTACCACCCGCCTGAACCAAATGCCTTCTGTCCTCTTTGGCCATTATATAGGTGTGTGTAGCACCTCATTTGAAAGCTAAGACCCACAAAACTGATCTTTTTCCTCGCGTTGTTGCTGTGTTTTGTGTCACCTTTGTTATGTTTTTTTTTTTCTTTTTGGTCACATTTTTGTTGAATTTTTGTTGAATTTTTGTCACTTTTTGTTGAATTTTTGTAATTTTTTTAAAATTTTGTTTTTGTCACATTTTTGCTGAATTTTTGTCACATTTTTGTTGATTTTTTGTCACTTTTTTGTTGAATTTTTGTCAATTTTTTGTCAAATTTTTGTCAAATTTTTGTCACTTTTTGGTTGAATTTTTGTCACATTTTTGTTGAATTTTTGTCACTTTTTGGTTGAATTTTTGTCACATTTTTGTCACTTTTTTGGTAGAATTTTTGTCACATTTTTGTTTAATTTTTGTCACTTTTTTGTAGAATTTTTGTCACATTTTTGATGAATTTTTGTCACATTTTTGATGAATTTTTGTCACTTTTTGTTGAATTTTTGTCACATTTTTGTTGAATTTTTGTCACATTTTTGTTGAATTTTTGTCACATTTTTGATGAATTTTTGTCATTTTTTGGTAGAATTTTTGTCACATTTTTGATGAATTTTTGTCACATTTTTGATGAATTTTTGTCACATTTTTGATGAATTTTTGTCACATTTTTGTTTCATTTTTGTCACTTTTTTGTTGCGTTTACATCCTTGTTTTCTTCTCATTTTTTGTGGCTGTTTTGGTGCTTTTTCCCAAGAAGCTTTTTGATTCGGGTAAAGCCAAACTGGAGAAAATGTGCTCCGTTCAGGTGGGAGTTACGAG
>NW_027639169.1:0-2000 GCF_951799975.1 Gobius niger | reverse complement strand
AACGACCAAGAAACAACGAACAAACGACCAAGAAACAACGAACAAACGACCAAGAACCAACGAACAAACGACCAAGAAACAACGAACAAACGACCAAGAACCAACGAACAAACGACCAAGAAACAACGAACAAACGACCAAGAACCAACGAACAAACGACCAAGAAACAACGAACAAACGACCAAGAACCAACGAACAAACGATCGAGAAACAACGAACAAACGATCGAGAAACAACGAACAAACGACCAAGAAACAACGACCAAGAACCAACGAACAAACGACCAAGAAGCAACGAACAAACGACCAAGAAACAACGAACAAACGACCAAGAAACAACAACAAACGACCAAGAAACAACGAACAAACGACCAAGAAACAACAAACAAACGACCAAGAACCAACGAAGAAACGATCGAGAAACAACGAACAAACGACCAAGAACCAACGAATAAACGACCAAGAAACAACGAACAAACGATCAAGAACCAACGAAGAAACGATCGAGAAACAACGAAGAAACGACCAAGAACCAACAAACAAACGACCGAGAAACAACGAACAAACGACCAAGAAACAACGAACAAACAAATCGAGAAACAACGAACAAACGACCAAGAAACAACGAACAAACGACCAAGAAACAACGAACAAACGACCAAGAACCAACGAACAAACGATCAAGAACCAACGAACAAACGACCAAGAATCAACAAACAAACGACCAACGAGCAAACGACCAAGAACCAACGAACAAACGACCAAGAACCAACGAACAAACGACCAAGAAACAACGAACAAACGACCAAGAAACAACGAACAAACGACCAAGAAACAACGAACAAACGATCAAGAAACAACGAACAAACGACCAAGAACCAACGAACAAACGACCAAGAACCAACGAACTAACGACCAAGAAACAATGAACAAACGAACAAGAACCAACGAACAAACGACCAAGAAACAACGAACAAACGATCGAGAACCAACGAACAAACGACCAAGAAACAACGAACAAACGATTGAGAAACAACGAACAAACGACCAAGAAACAACGAACAAACGACCAAGAAACAACGAACAAACGACCGAGAAACAACGAACAAACGTCCAAGAACCAACGAACAAACGACCAAGAATCAACGAACAAACGACCAAGAACCAAACGAACAAACGACCAAGAATCAACGAACAAACGACCAAGAAACAACGAACAAAATAAAAGCTTAAATTTGATGGCTTTTCAAAATAAAAGCCTTAAATCCGCCGTGTAATCACAACATAAGCGTGGGAAAGACCCGGGGAGCGACACGGCCATGTTGGACTTACTTCTCAGAGAATAAACCTGATAAACTCAGAGTTTGGGCCGATTTTTACTCTGACAAAGTTAAAAGTAAGATGTGAAGGAGGACAGACCTGTCCCAGAGCGAGCGCGGCGCCCCCTGCTGGGCCCCGGAGAGAGAAGCGCGGCCCAGTTTTTTTAATTAAACTCAGACGACGAGCCGCTGCCAAACTCTGAGCTGAATCTCTGCCACTTCGCGGCGATGGCGGGCGATCCTGGCGCCGCCTTCGCTAATAATTAGAGACATTTGGAACGAGGCCGTCGGGGGAATCCATTCATTCACTTCCCAACAAAACCTTTGTCTTTGAAACAATGGAATCACGTTATCTTCAGGATGAGCTTCCATTTTGTCTCTTTTTTATCTATTAAGCGCCTTGTTTTTATAAGTACAGTAAATGACAAACACACACAACACATTCACTCTCCTGATTCACACGGGAGACTCCAGATTTTTTTACTTTATCTCCCACTAATCTCCCGACTTTTACAGTGGAGGAAACAAGTAAGATTGTGGGGCAGTGGGGGGAAAGCTTAGCCAGTAAAGCGTCACTTTGAACTAATGCCAGTTGTACGTCATACATGACTTAAGTGGCTGTTCTGCAAAGACATGTAAAGGGACTGACTCTTACCACTCGCCTAAACCAAATGCATTCTGT
>NW_027639170.1:0-17891 GCF_951799975.1 Gobius niger | reverse complement strand
ACCATGCCTGGGGTCACAGAGAGGTCACAGAGGGGTCATACAGAGGTCACAGAGGTCATACAGAGGTCACAGGGGTCATACAGAGGTCACAGAGGTCACAGAGAGGTCATACAGAGAAACACAGAGGTCACAGAGAGGTCATACAGAGAAACACAGAGGTCATACAGAGAAACACAGAGGTCATACAGAGGTCATACAGAGGTCACAGAGGTCAGCAGGTACTCGTTAGCTACAGGGAGCTTCTGGTCCAGCTCCGGTTAGCTGGGTTAGCATGCTACAATCACCTAAAGGCCCGGTTAGCTGGGTTAGCGTGCTACAATCACCTAAAGGCCCGGTTAGCTGGGTTAGCGTGCTACAATCACCTAAAGGCCCGGTTAGCTGGGTTAGCGTGCTACAATCACCTAAAGGCCCGGTTAGCCAGGTTAGCATGCTACAATCACCTAAAGGCCTGGTTAGCTGGGTTAGCATGCTACAATCACCTAAAGGCCCGGTTAGCTGGGTTAGCGTGCTACAATCACCTAAAGGCCCGGTTAGCCAGGTTAGCGTGCTACAATCACCTAAAGGCCTGGTTAGCTGGGTTAGCATGCTACAATCACCTAAAGGCCCGGTTAGCCAGGTTAGCATGCTACAATCACCTAAAGGCCTGGTTAGCTGGGTTAGCATGCTACAATCACCTAAAGGCCCGGTTAGCTGGGTTAGCGTGCTACAATCACCTAAAGGCCCGGTAAGGCCGGGTTAGCGTGCTACAATCACCTAAAGGCCCGGTTAGCCAGGTTAGCGTGCTACAATCACCTAAAGGCCTGGTTAGCTGGGTTAGCATGCTACAATCACCTAAAGGCCCGGTTAGCCAGGTTAGCATGCTACAATCACCTAAAGGCCTGGTTAGCTGGGTTAGCATGCTACAATCACCTAAAGGCCCGGTTATCTGGGTTAGCATGCTACAATCACCTAAAGGCCCGGTAAGGCCGGGTTAGCGTGCTACAATCACCTAAAGGCCCGGTTAGCTGGGTTAGCGTGCTACAATCACCTAAAGGCCCGGTTAGCTGGGTTAGCGTGCTACAATCACCTAAAGGCCCGGTTAGCCAGGTTAGCATGCTACAATCACCTAAAGGCCCCGTTAGCCAGGTTAGCGTGCTACAATCACCTAAAGGCCTGGTTAGCTGGGTTAGCGTGCTACAATCACCTAAAGGCCCGGTTATCTGGGTTAGCATGCTACAATCACCTAAAGGCCCGGTTAGCCAGGTTAGCATGCTACAATCACCTAAAGGCCTGGTTAGCCGGGTTAGCGTGCTACAATCACCTAAAGGCCTGGTTAGCTGGGTTAGCGTGCTACAATCACCTAAAGGCCCGGTAAGGCCGGGTTAGCGTGCTACAATCACCTAAAGGCCTGGTTAGCTGGGTTAGCATGCTACAATCACCTAAAGGCCTGGTTAGCTGGGTTAGCATGCTACAATCACCTAAAGGCCTGGTTAGCTGGGTTAGCATGCTACAATCACCTAAAGGCCCGGTTAGCTGGGTTAGCATGCTACAATCACCTAAAGGCCTGGTTAGCTGGGTTAGCATGCTACAATCACCTAAAGGCCTGGTTAGCTGTGTTAGCATGCTACAATCACCTAAAGGCCTGGTTAGCTGGGTTAGCATGCTACAATCACCTAAAGGCCGGGTTAGCCGGGTTAGCATGCTACAATCACCTAAAGGCCCGGTTAGCTGGGTTAGCATGCTACAATCACCTAAAGGCCGGGTTAGCCGGGTTAGCATGCTAAGTCTGTAATAAACCACAGATGAAGCCCGGCTCATTGTCAAACGGTTCTTTATGTAGATGTGGTTTTATTCACTTTATTTGTGCATCTTTCTCGTTTCCACGTGACGACTGGAGAGTTAGCTTAGCATTAGCTTCCTCCGGTGCTAACGCTACAACAGGCGTCCTCGAGCCCAAACACACTCCCAGATTCGGCTCTGAAATAAGTTTTCTTGTCTTTAATCCTGGTGTTTAGATAAAGAAACCCTGATGTGTCTTTGCTGTAGCTCCGGTTCAACATGAAGCTAAACCTCCGGGACTTGTTTACACCTGAGGAACGGCAGAACATCTGCCCCGGGGCCGGCAGAACATCTGCCCCGGCAAGATCCAGGACTGACCCCAGACTATGGACTGATCCAGGACTGACCCCAGACTATGGACTGACCCAGACTGACCCCAGACTGACCCAGACTGATCCAGACTGACCCAGACTGATCCAGACTGACCCCAGACTGACCCAGGACTGACCTAACATGGAGAAGATGAAGTCCTTGGCCGTGTGGATCTCCAGCGCTCGTTGGTCGTCGTATTCTCGCTGCTCGTGTTTACTCAGCTCCGAGATCAGACGACTCAGCTCCTCCATCCGCGCTCCGGACCTGAACACAGACCTCAGGACGTCAGGAACACACGAGTCACATGGTTCCGGACCTGAACACAGACCTCAGAACCTCAGGAACAACATACGAGTCACATGGTTCCAGACCTGAACACAGACCTCAGGACGTCAGGAACACACGAGTCACATGGTTCCGGACCTGAACACAGACCTCAGAACCTCAGGAACAACATACGAGTCACATGGTTCCGGACCTGAACACAGACCTCAGGACGTCAGGAACAACATACGAGTCACATGGTTCCAGACCTGAACACAGACCTCAGAACCTCAGGAACAACATACGAGTCACATGGTTCCGGACCTGAACACAGACCTCAGGACGTCAGGAACAACACACGAGTCACACGGTTCCAGACCTGAACACAGACCTCAGGACGTCAGGAACAACATACGAGTCACATGGTTCCGGACCTGAACACAGACCTCAGAACCTCAGGAACAACATACGAGTCACATGGTTCCAGACCTGAACACAGACCTCAGAACCTCAGGAACAACATACGAGTCACATGGTTCCGGACCTGAACACAGACCTCAGGACGTCAGGAACAACACACGAGTCACATGGTTCCGGACCTGAACACAGACCTCAGGACGTCAGGAACAACATACGAGTCACATGGTTCCAGACCTGAACACAGACCTCAGGACGTCAGGAACACACGAGTCACATGGTTCCGGACCTGAACACAGACCTCAGAACCTCAGGAACAACATACGAGTCACATGGTTCCAGACCTGAACACAGACCTCAGGACGTCAGGAACAACATACGAGTCACATGGTTCCAGACCTGAACACAGACCTCAGAACCTCAGGAACATACGAGTCACATGGTTCCAGACCTGAACACAGACCTCAGGACGTCAGGAACAACATACGAGTCACATGGTTCCGGACCTGAACACAGACCTCAGGACGTCAGGAACAACATACGAGTCACATGGTTCCGGACCTGAACACAGACCTCAGGACGTCAGGAACAACATACGAGTCACATGGTTCAGGACCTGAACACAGACCTCAGAACCTCAGGAACAACATACGAGTCACATGGTTCTGGACCTGAACACAGACCTCAGGACGTCAGGAACAACATACGAGTCACACGGTTCCAGACCTGAACACAGACCTCAGGACGTCAGGAACAACATACGAGTCACACGGTTCCAGACCTGAACACAGACCTCAGGACGTCAGGAACAACACACGAGTCACACGGTTCCAGACCTGAACACAGACCTCAGGACGTCAGGAACAACACACGAGTCACATGGTTCCAGACCTGAACACAGACCTCAGGACGTCAGGAACAACATACGAGTCACATGGTTCCAGACCTGAACACAGACCTCAGGACGTCAGGAACAACACACGAGTCACATGGTTCCAGACCTGAACACAGACCTCAGAACCTCAGGAACAACATACGAGTCACATGGTTCCAGACCTGAACACAGACCTCAGAACCTCAGGAACAACAAATCACATGGTTCTGGACCTGAACACAGACCTCAGAACCTCAGGAACACACGAGTCACATGGTTCCAGACCTGAACACAGACCTCAGAACCTCAGGAACACACGAGTCACATGGTTCCGGACCTGAACACAGACCTCAGGACGTCAGGAACAACACACGAGTCACATGGTTCCGGACCTGAACACAGACCTCAGGACGTCAGGAACAACACACGAGTCACATGGTTCTGGACCTGAACACAGACCTCAGGACGTCAGGAACATACGAGTCACATGGTTCCAGACCTGAACACAGACCTCAGGACGTCAGGAACAACATACGAGTCACATGGTTCCAGACCTGAACACAGACCTCAGGACGTCAACACACGAGTCACATGGTTCTGGACCTGAACACAGACCTCAGGACGTCAGGAACATACGAGTCACATGGTTCCAGACCTGAACACAGACCTCAGGACGTCAACATACGAGTCACATGGTTCCAGACCTGAACACAGACCTCAGGACGTCAACACACGAGTCACATGGTTCCAGACCTGAACACAGACCTCAGGACGTCAGGAACAACATACGAGTCACATGGTTCCAGACCTGAACACAGACCTCAGGACGTCAGGAACAACATACGAGTCACATGGTTCCAGACCTGAACACAGACCTCAGAACCTCAGGAACAACATACGAGTCACATGGTTCCAGACCTGAACACAGACCTCAGAACCTCAGGAACAACATACGAGTCACATGGTTCCAGACCTGAACACAGACCTCAGAACCTCAGGAACAACATACGAGTCACATGGTTCCAGACCTGAACACAGACCTCAGGACGTCAGGAACAACATACGAGTCACATGGTTCCAGACCTGAACACAGACCTCAGGACGTCAGGAACAACACACGAGTCACATGGTTCCAGACCTGAACACAGACCTCAGAACCTCAGGAACAACATACGAGTCACATGGTTCCAGACCTGAACACAGACCTCAGGACGTCAGGAACAACACACGAGTCACATGGTTCCAGACCTGAACACAGACCTCAGGACGTCAGGAACAACATACGAGTCACATGGTTCCAGACCTGAACACAGACCTCAGAACCTCAGGAACAACATACGAGTCACATGGTTCCGGACCTGAACACAGACCTCAGGACATCAGGAACAACATACGAGTCACATGGTTCCGGACCTGAACACAGACCTCAGAACCTCAGGAACAACATACGAGTCACATGGTTCCGGACCTGAACACAGACCTCAGGACGTCAGGAACAACATACGAGTCACATGGTTCCGGACCTGAACACAGACCTCAGAACCTCAGGAACAACATACGAGTCACATGGTTCCAGACCTGAACACAGACCTCAGGACGTCAGGAACAACATACGAGTCACATGGTTCCGGACCTGAACACAGACCTCAGGACGTCAGGAACAACATACGAGTCACATGGTTCCAGACCTGAACACAGACCTCAGAACCTCAGGAACAACATACGAGTCACATGGTTCCGGACCTGAACACAGACCTCAGGACGTCAGGAACAACATACGAGTCACATGGTTCCAGACCTGAACACAGACCTCAGAACCTCAGGAACATACGAGTCACATGGTTCCAGACCTGAACACAGACCTCAGAACCTCAGGAACAACATACGAGTCACATGGTTCCGGACCTGAACACAGACCTCAGAACCTCAGGAACAACATACGAGTCACATGGTTCCGGACCTGAACACAGACCTCAGAACCTCAGGAACAACATACGAGTCACATGGTTCCGGACCTGAACACAGACCTCAGGACGTCAGGAACAACATACGAGTCACATGGTTCCAGACCTGAACACAGACCTCAGAACCTCAGGAACAACATACGAGTCACATGGTTCCGGACCTGAACACAGACCTCAGGACGTCAGGAACAACATACGAGTCACATGGTTCCAGACCTGAACACAGACCTCAGAACCTCAGGAACATACGAGTCACATGGTTCCAGACCTGAACACAGACCTCAGAACCTCAGGAACATACGAGTCACATGGTTCCGGACCTGAACACAGACCTCAGGACGTCAGGAACAACATACGAGTCACATGGTTCAGGACCTGAACACAGACCTCAGAACCTCAGGAACAACATACGAGTCACATGGTTCCGGACCTGAACACAGACCTCAGAACCTCAGGAACAACACACGAGTCACATGGTTCCAGACCTGAACACAGACCTCAGGACGTCAGGAACAACACACGAGTCACATGGTTCCGGACCTGAACACAGACCTCAGAACCTCAGGAACAACATACGAGTCACATGGTTCCAGACCTGAACACAGACCTCAGGACGTCAGGAACAACACACGAGTCACACGGTTCCAGACCTGAACACAGACCTCAGAACCTCAGGAACAACATACGAGTCACATGGTTCCGGACCTGAACACAGACCTCAGAACCTCAGGAACAACATACGAGTCACATGGTTCCAGACCTGAACACAGACCTCAGGACCTCAGGAACAACATACGAGTCACATGGTTCCGGACCTGAACACAGACCTCAGAACCTCAGGAACAACATACGAGTCACATGGTTCCAGACCTGAACACAGACCTCAGGACGTCAGGAACAACATACGAGTCACATGGTTCCGGACCTGAACACAGACCTCAGGACGTCAGGAACAACATACGAGTCACATGGTTCCAGACCTGAACACAGACCTCAGAACCTCAGGAACAACATACGAGTCACATGGTTCCGGACCTGAACACAGACCTCAGGACGTCAGGAACAACATACGAGTCACATGGTTCCAGACCTGAACACAGACCTCAGAACCTCAGGAACATACGAGTCACATGGTTCCAGACCTGAACACAGACCTCAGGACGTCAGGAACAACATACGAGTCACACGGTTCCAGACCTGAACACAGACCTCAGGACGTCAGGAACAACATACGAGTCACATGGTTCCGGACCTGAACACAGACCTCAGAACCTCAGGAACAACACACGAGTCACATGGTTCCAGACCTGAACACAGACCTCAGGACGTCAGGAACAACACACGAGTCACATGGTTCCGGACCTGAACACAGACCTCAGAACCTCAGGAACAACATACGAGTCACATGGTTCCGGACCTGAACACAGACCTCAGGACGTCAGGAACAACACACGAGTCACACGGTTCCAGACCTGAACACAGACCTCAGAACCTCAGGAACAACATACGAGTCACATGGTTCCGGACCTGAACACAGACCTCAGAACCTCAGGAACAACATACGAGTCACATGGTTCCAGACCTGAACACAGACCTCAGGACCTCAGGAACAACATACGAGTCACATGGTTCCAGACCTGAACACAGACCTCAGGACGTCAGGAACAACATACGAGTCACATGGTTCCAGACCTGAACACAGACCTCAGAACCTCAGGAACAACACACGAGTCACATGGTTCCAGACCTGAACACAGACCTCAGGACGTCAGGAACAACATACGAGTCACATGGTTCCGGACCTGAACACAGACCTCAGAACGTCAGGAACAACATACGAGTCACATGGTTCCAGACCTGAACACAGACCTCAGAACCTCAGGAACAACACACGAGTCACATGGTTCCAGACCTGAACACAGACCTCAGGAACAACATACGAGTCACATGGTTCCAGACCTGAACACAGACCTCAGAACCTCAGGAACAACATACGAGTCACATGGTTCCGGACCTGAACACAGACCTCAGGACGTCAGGAACAACATACGAGTCACATGGTTCCGGACCTGAACACAGACCTCAGGAACAACATACGAGTCACATGGTTCCAGACCTGAACACAGACCTCAGAACCTCAGGAACAACACACGAGTCACATGGTTCCAGACCTGAACACAGACCTCAGGAACAACATACGAGTCACATGGTTCCGGACCTGAACACAGACCTCAGAACCTCAGGAACAACATACGAGTCACATGGTTCCGGACCTGAACACAGACCTCAGAACCTCAGGAACAACATACGAGTCACATGGTTCCAGACCTGAACACAGACCTCAGAACCTCAGGAACATACGAGTCACATGGTTCCGGACCTGAACACAGACCTCAGAACCTCAGGAACAACACACGAGTCACATGGTTCCAGACCTGAACACAGACCTCAGGAACAACATACGAGTCACATGGTTCCAGACCTGAACACAGACCTCAGAACCTCAGGAACAACATACGAGTCACATGGTTCCGGACCTGAACACAGACCTCAGGACGTCAGGAACAACATACGAGTCACATGGTTCCGGACCTGAACACAGACCTCAGGAACAACATACGAGTCACATGGTTCCAGACCTGAACACAGACCTCAGAACGTCAGGAACAACATACGAGTCACATGGTTCCGGACCTGAACACAGACCTCAGAACCTCAGGAACAACATACGAGTCACATGGTTCCGGACCTGAACACAGACCTCAGAACCTCAGGAACATACGAGTCACATGGTTCCGGACCTGAACACAGACCTCAGAACCTCAGGAACAACATACGAGTCACATGGTTCCAGACCTGAACACAGACCTCAGGACGTCAGGAACAACATACGAGTCACATGGTTCCAGACCTGAACACAGACCTCAGAACGTCAGGAACAACACACGAGTCACATGGTTCCAGACCTGAACACAGACCTCAGAACCTCAGGAACAACACACGAGTCACATGGTTCCGGACCTGAACACAGACCTCAGGACGTCAGGAACAACATACGAGTCACACGGTTCTGGACCTGAACACAGACCTCAGGACGTCAGGAACAACATACGAGTCACATGGTTCCAGACCTGAACACAGACCTCAGAACGTCAGGAACAACACACGAGTCACATGGTTCCGGACCTGAACACAGACCTCAGAACCTCAGGAACAACATACGAGTCACATGGTTCCGGACCTGAACACAGACCTCAGAACCTCAGGAACATACGAGTCACATGGTTCCGGACCTGAACACAGACCTCAGAACCTCAGGAACAACATACGAGTCACATGGTTCCAGACCTGAACACAGACCTCAGGACGTCAGGAACAACATACGAGTCACATGGTTCCAGACCTGAACACAGACCTCAGAACGTCAGGAACAACACACGAGTCACATGGTTCCAGACCTGAACACAGACCTCAGGACGTCAGGAACAACATACGAGTCACATGGTTCCGGACCTGAACACAGACCTCAGAACGTCAGGAACAACATACGAGTCACACGGTTCCGGACCTGAACACAGACCTCAGAACCTCAGGAACAACATACGAGTCACATGGTTCCGGACCTGAACACAGACCTCAGGACGTCAGGAACAACATACGAGTCACATGGTTCCAGACCTGAACACAGACCTCAGGACGTCAGGAACAACATACGAGTCACATGGTTCCAGACCTGAACACAGACCTCAGGACGTCAGGAACAACATACGAGTCACATGGTTCCAGACCTGAACACAGACCTCAGGACGTCAGGAACAACATACGAGTCACATGGTTCCAGACCTGAACACAGACCTCAGGACGTCAACATACGAGTCACATGGTTCCAGACCTGAACACAGACCTCAGGACGTCAGGAACAACATACGAGTCACATGGTTCCAGACCTGAACACAGACCTCAGGACGTCAGGAACAACATACGAGTCACATGGTTCCGGACCTGAACACAGACCTCAGAACCTCAGGAACATACGAGTCACATGGTTCCGGACCTGAACACAGACCTCAGGACGTCAGGAACAACATACGAGTCACATGGTTCCGGACCTGAACACAGACCTCAGAACCTCAGGAACAACATACGAGTCACACGGTTCCAGACCTGAACACAGACCTCAGAACCTCAGGAACAACATACGAGTCACATGGTTCTGGACCTGAACACAGACCTCAGAACCTCAGGAACAACATACGAGTCACATGGTTCCGGACCTGAACACAGACCTCAGAACCTCAGGAACAACATACGAGTCACATGGTTCTGGACCTGAACACAGACCTCAGAACCTCAGGAACAACATACGAGTCACATGGTTCCAGACCTGAACACAGACCTCAGAACCTCAGGAACAACATACGAGTCACATGGTTCCAGACCTGAACACAGACCTCAGGACGTCAGGAACAACATACGAGTCACATGGTTCCGGACCTGAACACAGACCTCAGAACCTCAGGAACAACATACGAGTCACATGGTTCCAGACCTGAACACAGACCTCAGGACGTCAGGAACAACATACGAGTCACATGGTTCCGGACCTGAACACAGACCTCAGAACCTCAGGAACAACATACGAGTCACATGGTTCCAGACCTGAACACAGACCTCAGAACGTCAGGAACAACATACGAGTCACATGGTTCCAGACCTGAACACAGACCTCAGAACCTCAGGAACAACATACGAGTCACATGGTTCCAGACCTGAACACAGACCTCAGGAACAACATACGAGTCACATGGTTCCAGACCTGAACACAGACCTCAGAACCTCAGGAACATACGAGTCACATGGTTCCGGACCTGAACACAGACCTCAGGACGTCAGGAACAACATACGAGTCACATGGTTCCGGACCTGAACACAGACCTCAGAACCTCAGGAACAACACACGAGTCACATGGTTCCGGACCTGAACACAGACCTCAGGAACAACATACGAGTCACATGGTTCCGGACCTGAACACAGACCTCAGAACCTCAGGAACAACATACGAGTCACATGGTTCCGGACCTGAACACAGACCTCAGGAACACACGAGTCACATGGTTCCGGACCTGAACACAGACCTCAGGAACAACATACGAGTCACATGGTTCCGGACCTGAACACAGACCTCAGAACCTCAGGAACAACATACGAGTCACATGGTTCCAGACCTGAACACAGACCTCAGGACGTCAGGAACAACATACGAGTCACACGGTTCCAGACCTGAACACAGACCTCAGGACGTCAGGAACAACATACGAGTCACATGGTTCCGGACCTGAACACAGACCTCAGAACCTCAGGAACAACATACGAGTCACATGGTTCCGGACCTGAACACAGACCTCAGAACCTCAGGAACAACATACGAGTCACATGGTTCCGGACCTGAACACAGACCTCAGAACCTCAGGAACAACATACGAGTCACATGGTTCCGGACCTGAACACAGACCTCAGAACCTCAGGAACAACATACGAGTCACATGGTTCCAGACCTGAACACAGACCTCAGAACCTCAGGAACAACATACGAGTCACATGGTTCCGGACCTGAACACAGACCTCAGAACGTCAGGAACAACATACGAGTCACATGGTTCCAGACCTGAACACAGACCTCAGGACGTCAGGAACAACATACGAGTCACACGGTTCCAGACCTGAACACAGACCTCAGAACCTCAGGAACAACATACGAGTCACACGGTTCCAGACCTGAACACAGACCTCAGGACGTCAGGAACAACATACGAGTCACACGGTTCCAGACCTGAACACAGACCTCAGGACGTCAGGAACAACATACGAGTCACACGGTTCCAGACCTGAACACAGACCTCAGGACGTCAGGAACAACATACGAGTCACATGGTTCCGGACCTGAACACAGACCTCAGGACGTCAGGAACAACATACGAGTCACATGGTTCTGTTTAGATTCATTTAACTCGGCTTATCTGTGACAAAACTGCCTCAAATGAGCTCTTCATTCAAAGTTACTTAAACGTATCTTATGCACAAGATAAATGTTCTGGACTTTTCTGCTTTACGTTCAGTCTCATTTACGATAGAAAACATGAGAACCAGTGGTGGAAATATTAAGATCTACTGAAATCTGCTGCGTGGAAGATCTAAAATTTACAACATCGAGTTTATCTCCAACGTGAAACAATGGGACAAACATGGAAACATGACCGATATAAAAACACCTTCACTAAACCTCAGTGAACCTGACGTTTGAAGCCCAGAACCCGGAGGATCCAGTCCGAGTTTAACCTCTGCAGACAGGGCTGGACGGGCCATCGGGAGATTCGGGGGTTTTCCCGGTGGGCTGACGTACTTTTGGGCCGATTGGGCCAGTCAGATCGAGATAAGGCCCATAATTAACGTGAAAAGCCATTAGAATTTCGATCTTTACATAGATGCAATAGGCGGCGTTCACGATTTAAAATGTGATGATGTCATAATGTCAGATGGAGGGCGGGGCCAATGCAGCTCTATGGGAGAAATAGAGTTTTTGGAAGAAATCTCCAAAACGAAAAATTGACAAATGTTTTTCCTCTTCAGTGTCTGATCGGATTCACAAACCTGTGATATTATTTTCATGTCTGAAAGTCCTTTCTTTTGGACAACATCATGCTCATGTTTTCGCATATCGTCACCACTTTTTGATGTTTTTCGGAGAAAATAATTGTACATTAGTTCATATGAGCCGACAGAGGAGACGATGAACTTTGTGACAGTTTTTGTTTCATGTGGATTCCTCCAGTAATGACTGAGATATGAGCCAAAAAACAAAGACATAAATACATGCATTTTGTCAGTTACCACAGTTACCACAGTTACCGTCAGTTGCTCCACCTCAATTTTAAACTATGGCTCTTTAGGATGTTGTGATGTCACGTGAACGATACCTATTACACGACTCCTCCACTAGAGGGATGTGGCGCCCTCTGGTGGCCTGGTTCAGATAATCTGGTATAATGAGCGATGGGCCTCTGGGACATCACACTCATGCCCCTCACAGTGTGAATATCAGAGGAAATAGTTTATTGTAACTCCCTCCAGGACCCACAGAACCTCAGACCTTTGTTTTTATACATTTTAGACAAATGTTTGCAAAGAAGTGCATGCTGGGAGTTGTCCTCTTTTCCATTAAAAGGATTTATAATGTTTGTCTTTTTTGGTATTTCCGTTCTCACTCCTCACCTCCTGAACTCTGTGGTGAGTTTTACCGTTTCATCTTCATCTACAGTCGATCCTTTGGTTTTCAGAAGTTTGTTTGTGTTGCAGTCGCGAGAGGAACTTCATTAACAGAACGCACATTTTAAGATTTTTAAGTAATTTTACAAAAGTTTCTTCAAATTGTAAATGACAAGATGAAAGTGTTGAGTCTCTGAGGCAGAAACAACATGAAGCTGTTGTCCTCGAGTCAGAGCTTACACTGTTTTAGTTCAAGAGAAGGGCTGATTGTTTTGCTCATCACCTCCACTATTGAATATGACTGTTTTTTTTTTTTTTTTTAGAGGGCCGGTCTTGACCCAAAAGTCCCGGGCTGAATTTTTCTGCCAGTCCAGCCCTGAGTGCAAATGTATCTTTGATCTAACAACGTCTGGGACAGAAACTACGATGGAAATACCTAAAGTCAAATGAAATATGATCAGATGTGAAGTGTTTTAGTTCATGATAATGCTCAGTAGGGCTGTGCAATTAATCGAAATTCGATTACGATTTCGATTACAACAGTAAACGATTACACAATTAGCATAATCGCAAAAAATCGATTATAATTTTTTTTTTTCAATTTTTCTTTTTTTTGATGGATTTTTGTCTTTTTTTGCTGGAATTTTGTCATTTTTTTGATGGATTTTTGTCACTTTCTTTGCTGGATTTTTGTCTTTTTTTGCTGGAATTTTGACATTTTTTGATGGATTTTTGTCTTTTTTTTGATGGATTTTTGTCACTTTTTTAATGGATTTTTGTCTTTTTTTTATGGATTTTTGTCATTTTTTTTGATGGATTTTTGTCATTTTTTGCTGGACTTTTGTCATTTTTTTGGATGGATTTTTGTCTTTTTTTGCTGGATTTTTGTCTTTTTTTGCTGGAATTTTGTCATTTTTTAAAATGTTTTTTTGTCATTTTTTTGCTGGATTTTTGTCACTTTTTAAAAATGTTTTTTTGTCATTTTTTTGATGGATTTTTGTCACTTTTTTGCTGGATTTTTGTCACTTTTTTGCTGGATTTTTGTCATTTTTTAAAATGTTTTTTTGTCATTTTTTTGCTGGATTTTTGTCATTTTTTTGATGGATTTTTGTCACTTTTTTAAATGTTTTTTTGTCTTTTTTTGCTGGAATTTTGTCATTTTTTAAAATGTTTTTTTGTCATTTTTTTGATGGATTTTTGTCACTTTTTTAAAATGTTTTTTTGTCATTTTTTTGATGGATTTTTGTCACTTTTTAAAATGTTTTTTTGTCATTTTTTTGATGGATTTTTGTCACTTTTTTGATGGATTTTTGTCACTTTTTAAAATGTTTTTTTGTCATTTTTTTGATGGATTTTTGTCACTTTTTTGATGGATTTTTGTCACTTTTTTAAAATGTTTTTTTGTCATTTTTTTGCTGGATTTTTGTCATTTTTTTGATGGATTTTTGTCACTTTTTTGATGGATTTTTGTCACTTTTTAAAATGTTTTTTTGTCATTTTTTTGATGGATTTTTGTCACTTTTTTGATGGATTTTTGTCACTTTTTAAAAATGTTTTTTTGTCATTTTTTTGATGGATTTTTGTCACTTTTTAAAATGTTTTTTTGTCATTTTTTTTGATGGATTTTTGTCACTTTTTTGCTGGATTTTTGTCACTTTTTTGCTGGATTTTTGTCATTTTTTAAAATGTTTTTTTGTCATTTTTTTGCTGGATTTTTGTCATTTTTTTGATGGATTTTTGTCACTTTTTAAAATGTTTTTTTGTCTTTTTTTGCTGGAATTTTGTCATTTTTTAAAATGTTTTTTTGTCATTTTTTTGATGGATTTTTGTCACTTTTTTAAAATGTTTTTTTGTCATTTTTTTGATGGATTTTTGTCACTTTTTAAAATGTTTTTTTGTCATTTTTTTGATGGATTTTTGTCACTTTTTTGCTGGATTTTTGTCACTTTTTTGCTGGATTTTTGTCTTTTTTTGCTGGAATTTTGTCATTTTTTAAAATGTTTTTTTGTCATTTTTTTGCTGGAATTTTGTCATTTTTTAAAATGTTTTTTTGTCATTTTTTTGCTGGATTTTTGTCACTTTTTTAAAATGTTTTTTTTGTCATTTTTTTGCTGGATTTTTGTCATTTTTTTGATGGATTTTTGTCACTTTTTAAAATGTTTTTTTGTCATTTTTTTGCTGGATTTTTGTCAATTTTTTGCTGGATTTTTGTCACTTTTTTGCTGGATTTTTGTCTTTTTTTGCTGGAATTTTGTCATTTTTTAAAATGTTTTTTTGTCATTTTTTTGATGGATTTTTGTCACTTTTTTGATGGATTTTTGTCACTTTTTAAAATGTTTATTTGTCATTTTTTTGATGGATTTTTGTCACTTTTTTGATGGATTTTTGTCACTTTTTTAAAATGTTTTTTTGTCATTTTTTTGCTGGATTTTTGTCATTTTTTTGATGGATTTTTGTCACTTTTTTGATGGATTTTTGTCACTTTTTAAAATGTTTTTTTGTCATTTTTTTGATGGATTTTTGTCACTTTTTTGATGGATTTTTGTCACTTTTTTAAAATGTTTTTTTGTCATTTTTTTGCTGGATTTTTGTCATTTTTTTGATGGATTTTTGTCACTTTTTTGATGGATTTTTGTCACTTTTTTAAAATGTTTTTTTGTCATTTTTTTGCTGGAATTTTGTCATTTTTTTGCTGGATTTTTGTCACTTTTTTAAAATGTTTTTTTGTCATTTTTTTGCTGGATTTTTGTCATTTTTTTGATGGATTTTTGTCACTTTTTAAAATGTTTTTTTGTCATTTTTTTGATGGATTTTTGTCACTTTTTTGCTGGATTTTTGTCTTTTTTTGCTGGAATTTTGTCATTTTTTAAAATGTTTTTTTGTCATTTTTTTGCTGGATTTTTGTCATTTTTTTGATGGATTTTTGTCACTTTTTAAAATGTTTTTTTGTCATTTTTTTGCTGGATTTTTGTCATTTTTTTGATGGATTTTTGTCACTTTTTTGCTGGATTTTTGTCACTTTTTTGATGGATTTTTGTCACTTTTTTGATGGATTTTTGTCACTTTTTTAAAATGTTTTTTTGTCATTTTTTTGCTGGATTTTTGTCATTTTTTTGATGGATTTTTGTCACTTTTTTGCTGGATTTTTGTCACTTTTTTGATGGATTTTTGTCACTTTTTTGATGGATTTTTGTCACTTTTTTGATGGATTTTTGTCACTTTTTTGATGGATTTTTGTCATTTTTTTGATGGATTTTTGTCATTTTTTTGATGGATTTTTGTCACTTTTTTGATGGATTTTTGTCACTTTTTAAAATGTTTTTTTGTCATTTTTTTGATGGATTTTTGTCACTTTTTTGATGGATTTTTGTCACTTTTTAAAAATGTTTTTTTGTCATTTTTTTGATGGATTTTTGTCACTTTTTAAAATGTTTTTTTGTCATTTTTTTGATGGATTTTTGTCACTTTTTTGCTGGATTTTTGTCACTTTTTTGCTGGATTTTTGTCATTTTTTAAAATGTTTTTTTGTCATTTTTTTGCTGGATTTTTGTCATTTTTTTGATGGATTTTTGTCACTTTTTAAAATGTTTTTTTGTCTTTTTTTGCTGGAATTTTGTCATTTTTTAAAATGTTTTTTTGTCATTTTTTTGATGGATTTTTGTCACTTTTTAAAAATGTTTTTTTGTCATTTTTTTGATGGATTTTTGTCACTTTTTAAAATGTTTTTTTGTCATTTTTTTGATGGATTTTTGTCACTTTTTTGCTGGATTTTTGTCACTTTTTTGCTGGATTTTTGTCACTTTTTTGCTGGATTTTTGTCTTTTTTTGCTGGAATTTTGTCATTTTTTAAAATGTTTTTTTGTCATTTTTTTGCTGGAATTTTGTCATTTTTTAAAATGTTTTTTTGTCATTTTTTTGCTGGATTTTTGTCACTTTTTTAAAATGTTTTTTTTGTCATTTTTTTGCTGGATTTTTGTCATTTTTTTGATGGATTTTTGTCACTTTTTAAAATGTTTTTTTGTCATTTTTTTGCTGGATTTTTGTCAATTTTTTGCTGGATTTTTGTCACTTTTTTGCTGGATTTTTGTCTTTTTTTGCTGGAATTTTGTCATTTTTTAAAATGTTTTTTTGTCATTTTTTTGATGGATTTTTGTCACTTTTTTGATGGATTTTTGTCACTTTTTAAAATGTTTATTTGTCATTTTTTTGATGGATTTTTGTCACTTTTTTGATGGATTTTTGTCACTTTTTTAAAATGTTTTTTTGTCATTTTTTTGCTGGATTTTTGTCATTTTTTTGATGGATTTTTGTCACTTTTTTGATGGATTTTTGTCACTTTTTAAAATGTTTTTTTGTCATTTTTTTGATGGATTTTTGTCACTTTTTTGATGGATTTTTGTCACTTTTTTAAAATGTTTTTTTGTCATTTTTTTGCTGGATTTTTGTCATTTTTTTGATGGATTTTTGTCACTTTTTTGATGGATTTTTGTCACTTTTTTAAAATGTTTTTTTGTCATTTTTTTGCTGGAATTTTGTCATTTTTTTGCTGGATTTTTGTCACTTTTTTAAAATGTTTTTTTGTCATTTTTTTGCTGGATTTTTGTCATTTTTTTGATGGATTTTTGTCACTTTTTAAAATGTTTTTTTGTCATTTTTTTGATGGATTTTTGTCACTTTTTTGATGGATTTTTGTCACTTTTTTAAAATGTTTTTTTGTCATTTTTTTGCTGGATTTTTGTCATTTTTTTGATGGATTTTTGTCACTTTTTTGCTGGATTTTTGTCACTTTTTTGATGGATTTTTGTCACTTTTTTGATGGATTTTTTTAAAGGCAACAAATAATCGTTTGAATAATCGTGATTTCAATTATGACAAAAATAATCGTGATTATTATTTTTTCAATAATCGAGCAGCCCTAATGCTCAGGTTTAATGATCAGATCACGTGACCCAGTGTAGAAAAGTCCACTGATCCTTGT
>NW_027639171.1:0-4000 GCF_951799975.1 Gobius niger | reverse complement strand
ATGACATAAACATGCAACAATGTGCCATTAATAATGGTGCCATAACTTTTTTTTCCTTTTATTTGTCCTTTATTTATCCAGGATAAAACTAACTAAATTAAAAATCTCAAGAGTGTCCTGGCCAAGATTCTTTCAAATTAAAATATGCAATATTTTTTACAGCCTGCAATTGCATTTTTTGGGGAGCTTGTAATTGGGATAATTTATTGTTTTTACTCATTTACAACTATCATAAACACTGTCTTAAGCAGAAAATGAATGTGTCGTCTTATCTTTATCAAACAACAGAAGCATCTACGATTTCAAAATTGGTTCATAAGAAATCCAAAAATGAAATAACTCGGTTAAAGTCTCACGTTCCCAAGACCTGATAGTCGTACATCCGTCTTTACCAGGAGAGGGCGCACTATCACGGTGGATTCGCTTCACAGTATTTCTGTCTCGGCTCCGGGTCTGCAGCTTCCCCTACTCGCTCAGTCAGCATCAGGCAATTGCTTAAGCTTGTATGGGTTAGAAAAACGGTTATTTGAAACTTTTACTGTTGCGCAGAGAACCTTTAATAATCCCGTCATGTCGCGCTGGCTCGTTCATAAAGTTATCGAATTTACTTAGTTTCCTTTACTCCCGCGCCTCACAGAGCTGGGCTGTACCACCTTCTCAAACGGGGGAAACAGGGGGACAGCACAGCTGCTCTTATGGATCAGGAGCGTCAGCCCCCCGCGGCTCAGAGGCAGAAGAATGAAGCACCATTTGAAGTTGTTGAACATTAACACTGTATTTTCAGCACACAGTTAGACCAGTCCATCGACTCCTCGAGATAGCGCTGGTTTATAACTTGAAATAGCGCTGCCAATGATCTGCAGTCACACGGACTGTCACTGATCTTAAAAGCGCACTAAAGTCATAAAAACATTGTTCGCAGAGGGTGGGGGTGGTGGGGGGGGGGGGTCAACAGGACTGATATGCACTCTGCTCTATCAGCCTGTGTCTGTCTATAGCAAAGTTATTCCTCTGTCTAAGGAAATGAGCCTGGTTTTCCTGGTTTCACTCCTCTGTCAGTGGGACTGAGTGGACTAAACCAAGGTTTATACTTTGAATGAATTAACGTTTCTATTTATGCCCATAGCTATTAGCTATGATCTTTGTATGATATTAGTCTTTTATTGAAACTGCTCTGTTCAGAGTTAAAGCACTGTTTGGCAATGGCTTGACTTAATGTTTTTGTCCATCAGTGTCTTTAATTAAAGGGTATCACTATCCAGGTGCTAAAATGACCCAGAATGCAGGAAACTGCTTGTATTTGGCTCGATGTTTCCTGACAGTGCAGACTGGACCTCTTGGTTTCTGGGTTAGTAGGTCAGGCTTGACATCTTTGGGTGGATTGAGAGTGAAAATGAGATTAGTGTGATGTGAAGGTGGAGGAGCACTTGTTTGATTTGATCAAAAGGGCCGGGGACAGACTCACTGTTCTAACATGTGATTAAATCTGCTCTGCTGTTAAAACAGGCTTCACCTGATGAAGGAAGTCAAACCTTATCTGCCCTCTGACCAGCTGATGAACGAGTGAGTATCTCCACACGCTGGGCTATTGTAATTCTCTGTCTCCCGGTCTTGATCCATTCCTGATCACCATTTCAGATCCTCCTGTTGTTTTTGAAATCCCTGAATGGCTCCAGACTCTCTGTCTGAAATGTTGAGTTTCTGACCAGGCCCTGTATGAATAACAAACCCTGAGGTGACAGGGCGTCTGCAGTTTCACTGGATGATCAGCCTCATCATCCAGAGTTTCAAGTCAGTCTTACCTCCCCTTTATGTGTGGAGCATTCCACATCATCGTTTCAGCTTATCATACAGTGCCTCTCGAAAGTATTCATACACCTTGAACACAAGTAGCAGACAACTGTGAAGTGAAAGCAAAATGATACATGATTCTGTTATTTTTCAAAAAATAGAAAAGTGAAAAGTGGGGCTTGCATAAGTATTCATACAGCATTTTCTGAGTGCATTAAATTGCCTTTAAAACATTCCTCATGACTCCAGAATGTTCACACCTTGGCCTAACGGTTAAATAGAGGTCGCCTGTGTGTAATCTACACTCAGTATAATTTCAGCTGTTCTTTTAGGCCCTCAGAGCTGTG
This sequence comes from Gobius niger, assembly GCF_951799975.1. Taxonomy (NCBI): domain Eukaryota; kingdom Metazoa; phylum Chordata; class Actinopteri; order Gobiiformes; family Gobiidae; genus Gobius; species Gobius niger. The sequence continues at coordinate 1,862 of NW_027639171.1, read as the reverse complement.
GTCGGAGTGTATTGGTCACTGAACAGCATAATGAAGGTCAAGGAGCACCAGAGAGGTCAGGGATAAAGCTGTGGAGAAGTTTAAAGCAGCGTTAAGTTATACAAAGATTTCCCAAGATTTAAACATCTCCTGGAGCAACTGTTCAATCCATCATTTAGAAATGGAAAGAGTAAAGCACCACTGCCAATTTACCAAGACACGGCTGTTCACGTAAACTAACAAACTGCTTTGGTCAGATGAGACAAAAATTTTACTTTTTGGCCCAAATGCAAAACGTTATGTATGGAGCAAATCTGACACTGCTCATCGTCCTGAGTGCACCATCCCCAGTGTCAAATATACTCTGTATTTAAGCCAAATACAGACACATTTTGGAGGAAAACCTGCTGGAGTCAGAAAGAGAACTGAGGCTGGGGCGGAGATTCACCTTCAGCAGGACAATGACCCTAAACACAAAGATAAATCTACAATGGAATGGTTCAATAAAAACATATTAATGTGTTAGAATGGCCCAGTCAAAGTCCTGACCTGAATCCTATTGAAAATCTGTAGAATAATGTGAAAACTGCTGTTCACAAACGCTCTCCTTCTAATGTGACAGAGCTGGAGTTGTTTTGTAAAGAGGAATGGGCTAAAATGTCAGTCTCTACATGTGTAAATCTTGTAGAGTCAGACCCCAAAAGACTTGCTGCTGTTATTGCAGTAAAGGGGGTTCCACAAAGTATTCATGCTGTATGAATACTTATGCACGCCCCACTTTTCACTTTTCTATTGTTTGAAAAATAACAGAATCATGTATCATTTTGCTTTCACTTCACAGTTGTCTGTTACTTGTGTGTGAACGTTCAGTAAAAACATGAAAATAAAATCTTCATGTTTAGGGTTGTAAACATGACAAAATGTGCAAAGGTTCAAGGTGTATGAATACTTTCGAGAGGCACTGTATCTGACCCAGCGACATGTAGGCTGTTGGCCAGATTGATGAACTTCCAGTAAGTTTCCGTAGTGAGGATGATGTCACAGACTGGACCCTCTCCCCCTCTCCAGCTTTGTGCCGCATTGAAACGCAAATGAGTGATCAACGATAGTGGGACATGCCTGAGCACCGTCAAACAACACAGACCATGAGCCAAAAAAGAAATACTTTCATCTCTAAGCTTGCTCATAGTTGTGGTTCTCTGCAGGACGGAATACAATGATGGTGAAGCACTGATCCTATAAGGTAATGATTAGAATAGGCAGTGGCTGGAGCAGCAGTCGTGGCAGTGGAAACAACAGGAACAGCAGCAGAAGAACTGAGCTCGCTCCGGGAGGCAGTGGACCAGTATGAGAATAAACAGGCAGTAGTTTAAATGTAGATACCTTATTATTTCAATTTGAAAAGTGCAGGCATTTACAGTGAAAGTGGTCATGCCCAGGTTGAAGAAAAGTGCTTTGATTTCAGTGACAACACAAACAACCACAAACCCCCTCCCAAAGTGTTTCCCCGTCCAGGAGGTGGATGAAGGAAAGTTCACAGTTTGGTTGGTTATAGTCTATGAGTTCTAACAGTTCCCATAGAGTCTATTAGATCGGATTGCTATGTAGCAAATGAGTGACAGTTGTGAGTGAGAGGCGGGGGGGGGGGGGGGGGGGGGGGGGGGGGCATGTCACTGTTCTGCGGGGGAGACACAGCAGGACGTCTTCAAGATTCCAGATTTAGGGCCTGTTAACTATTAACCTCTTGAGCCCCAGCGGAAATGTACTGCAATTTCTCCACTTCAGCTTGACCCAAATCTACAAGCTTCTCGACTGGAGCGTCCAGCCCCTAGGCCAGAGAGACACCCCATTTGAAAGCTAAGACCGACAATACTGATCTGAAC
>NW_027639172.1:0-5000 GCF_951799975.1 Gobius niger | reverse complement strand
TGAATTTTTGTTGCAGCGTGAGGTCTGTGACTGTGTGTCCTGGTGTTACTGACCGACACAGCGTGAGGTCTGTGACTGTTGAATTTTTGTTGAATTTTTGTTGAATTTTTGTCACTTTTTTGTTGAGTTTTTGTCACTTTTTGGTTGAGTTTTTGTCACTTTTTTGTTGAGTTTTTGTCACTTTTTTGTTGAGTTTTTGTCACTTTTTGGTTGAGTTTTTGTCACTTTTTTGTTGAGTTTTTGTCACTTTTTGTTGAGTTTTTGTCACTTTTTTGTTGAGTTTTTGTCACTTTTTTGTTGAGTTTTTGTCACTTTTTTGTTGAATTTTTGTTGAATTTTTGTTGAATTTTTGTCACATTTTTGTCACATTTTTGTTGAATTTTTGTCATTTTTTTGTTGAGTTTTTGTTGAATTTTTGTTGAATTTTTGTTGAATTTTTGTCACATTTTTGTCACATTTTTGTCACATTTTTGTTGAATTTTTTGTTGAATTTTTTGTTGAATTTTTGTCACTTTTTTGTTGAGTTTTTGTCACATTTTTGTTGAATTTTTGTTGAATTTTTGTTGAATTTTTGTCACATTTTTGTCACATTTTTGTTGAATTTTTGTCACATTTTTGTTGAATTTTTTGTTGAATTTTTGTCATTTTTTTGTTGAGTTTTTGTTGTAGCGTGAGGTCTGTGACTGTGTGTCCTGGTGTTACTGACCGACACAGCGTGAGGTCTGTGACTGTGTGTCCTGGTGTTACTGACCGACACAGCGTGAGGTCTGTGACTGTGTGTCCTGGTGTTACTGACCGACACAGCGTGAGGTCTGTGACTGTGTGTCCTGGTGTTACTGACCGACGCAGCGTGAGGTCTGTGACTGTGTGTCCTGGTGTTACTGACCGACACAGCGTGAGGTCTGTGACTGTGTGTCCTGGTGTTACTGACCGACACAGCGTGAGGTCTGTGACTGTGTGTCCTGGTGTTACTGACCGACGCAGCGTGAGGTCTGTGACTGTTGAATTTTTGTTGAATTTTTGTTGAATTTTTGTCACTTTTTTGTTGAGTTTTTGTCACTTTTTGGTTGAGTTTTTGTCACTTTTTGTTGAGTTTTTGTCACTTTTTTGTTGAGTTTTTGTCACTTTTTGGTTGAGTTTTTGTCACTTTTTGGTTGAATTTTTGTCACTTTTTGGTTGAGTTTTTGTCACTTTTTTGTTGAGTTTTTGTCACTTTTTTGTTGAGTTTTTGTCACTTTTTGTTGAGTTTTGTCACTTTTTTGTTGAGTTTTTGTCACTTTTTGGTTGAATTTTTGTCACTTTTTTGTTGAGTTTTTGTTGAATTTTTGTTGAATTTTTGTTGAATTTTTGTTGAATTTTTGTTGAATTTTTGTCACATTTTTGTTGAATTTTTTGTTGAATTTTTGTCATTTTTTTGTTGAGTTTTTGTTGAATTTTTGTTGAATTTTTGTTGAATTTTTATTGAATTTTTGTCACATTTTTGTCACATTTTTGTTGAATTTTTTGTTGAATTTTTGTCACTTTTTTGTTGAGTTTTTGTCACATTTTTGTTGAATTTTTGTCACATTTTTGTCACATTTTTGTTGAATTTTTTGTTGAATATTGGTCATTTTTTTGTTGAGTTTTGTTGAATTTTTGTTGAATTTTTGTTGTAGCGTGAGGTCTGTGACTGTGTGCCCTGGTGTTACTGACCGACACAGCGTGAGGTCTGTGACTGTGTGTCCTGGTGTTACTGACCGACACAGCGTGAGGTCTGTGACTGTGTGTCCTGGTGTTACTGACCGACACAGCGTGAGGTCTGTGACTGTGTGTCCTGGTGTTACTGACCGACGCAGCGTGAGGTCTGTGACTGTGTGTCCTGGTGTTACTGACCGACACAGCGTGAGGTCTGTGACTGTTGAATTTTTGTTGAATTTTTGTTGAATTTTTGTCACTTTTTTGTTGAGTTTTTGTCACTTTTTGTTGAGTTTTTGTCACTTTTTGGTTGAGTTTTTGTCACTTTTTGGTTGAATTTTTGTCACTTTTTTGTTGAGTTTTTGTTGAATTTTTGTTGAATTTTTGTTGAATTTTTGTCACATTTTTGTCACATTTTTGTCACATTTTTGTCACATTTTTGTTGAATTTTTTGTTGAATTTTTGTCATTTTTTTGTTGAGTTTTTGTCACTTTTTGGTTGAGTTTTTGTCACTTTTTGGTTGAGTTTTTGTCACTTTTTGTTGAGTTTTTGTCACTTTTTTGTTGAGTTTTTGTCACTTTTTGTTGAGTTTTTGTCACTTTTTGGTTGAGTTTTTGTCACTTTTTGGTTGAATTTTGTCACTTTTTTGTTGAGTTTTTGTTGAATTTTTGTTGAATTTTTGTGGAATTTTTGTTGAATTTTTGTCACATTTTTGTCACATTTTTGTTGAATTTTTTGTTGAATTTTTTGTTGAATTTTTGTCATTTTTTTGTTGAGTTTTTGTTGAATTTTTGTTGAATTTTTGTTGAATTTTTGTTGAATTTTTGTCACATTTTTGTCACATTTTTGTTGAATTTTTTGTTGAATTTTTGTCACATTTTTGTCACATTTTTGTTGAATTTTTGTCACATTTTTGTTGAATTTTTTGTTGAATTTTTGTCATTTTTTTGTTGAGTTTTGTTGAATTTTTGTTCGAATTTTTGTTGTAGCGTGAGGTCTGTGACTGTGTGCCCTGGTGTTACTGACCGACACAGCGTGAGGTCTGTGACTGTGTGTCCTGGTGTTACTGACCGACACAGCGTGAGGTCTGTGACTGTGTGTCCTGGTGTTACTGACCGACACAGCGTGAGGTCTGTGACTGTGTGTCCTGGTGTTACTGACCGACACAGCGTGAGGTCTGTGACTGTGTGTCCTGGTGTTACTGACCGACGCAGCGTGAGGTCTGTGACTGTGTGTCCTGGTGTTACTGACCGACGCAGCGTGAGGTCTGTGACTGTGTGTCCTGGTGTTACTGACCGACGCAGCGTGAGGTCTGTGACTGTTGAATTTTTGTTGAATTTTTGTTGAATTTTTGTCACTTTTTTGTTGAGTTTTTGTCACTTTTTTGTTGAGTTTTTGTCACTTTTTTGTTGAGTTTTTGTCACTTTTTGGTTGAATTTTTGTCACTTTTTTGTTGAGTTTTTGTTGAATTTTTGTTGAATTTTTGTTGAATTTTTGTCACATTTTTGTCACATTTTTGTTGAATTTTTTGTTGAATTTTTGTCACTTTTTTGTTGAGTTTTTGTTGAATTTTTGTCATTTTTTTGTTGAATTTTTGTAGAATTTTTGTTGAATTTTTGTCACATTTTTGTCACATTTTTGTTGAATTTTTTGTTGAATTTTTGTCATTTTTTTGTTGAGTTTTTGTTGAATTTTTGTTGAATTTTTGTTGTAGCGTGAGGTCTGTGACTGTGTGTCCTGGTGTTACTGACCGACACAGCGTGAGGTCTGTGTGTCCTGGTGTTACTGACCGACACAGCGTGAGGTCTGTGACTGTGTGTCCTGGTGTTACTGACCGACGCAGCGTGAGGTCTGTGACTGTGTGTCCTGGTGTTACTGACCGACACAGCGTGAGGTCTGTGTGTCCTGGTGTTACTGACCGACGCAGCGTGAGGTCTGTGACCGTGTGTCCTGGTGTTACTGACCGACGCAGCGTGAGGTCTGTGACTGTTGAATTTTTGTTCAATTTTTGTTGAATTTTTGTCACTTTTTTGTTGAGTTTTTGTCACTTTTTGGTTGAGTTTTTGTCACTTTTTGTTGAGTTTTTGTCACTTTTTGGTTGAGTTTTTGTCACTTTTTTGTTGAGTTTTTGTCACTTTTTTGTTGAGTTTTTGTTGAATTTTGTTGAATTTTTGTTGAATTTTTGTTGAATTTTTGTTGAATTTTTGTTGAATTTTTGTTGAATTTTTGTTGAATTTTTGTCACATTTTTGTCACATTTTTGTTGAATTTTTTGTTGAATTTTTGTCATTTTTTTGTTGAGTTTTTGTTGAATTTTTGTTGAATTTTTGTTGAATTTTTGTTGAATTTTTGTCACATTTTTGTCACATTTTTGTTGAATTTTTTGTTGAATTTTTGTCACTTTTTTGTTGAGTTTTTGTTGAATTTTTGTTGAATTTTTGTTGTAGCGTGAGGTCTGTGACTGTGTGTCCTGGTGTTACTGACCGACGCAGCGTGAGGTCTGTGACTGTGTGTCCTGGTGTTACTGACCGACACAGCGTGAGGTCTGTGACTGTGTGTCCTGGTGTTACTGACCGACACAGCGTGAGGTCTGTGTGTCCTGGTGTTACTGACCGACACAGCGTGAGGTCTGTGACTGTGTGTCCTGGTGTTACTGACCGACGCAGCGTGAGGTCTGTGACTGTGTGTCCTGGTGTTACTGACCGACACAGCGTGAGGTCTGTGACTGTTGAATTTTTGTTGAATTTTTGTCACTTTTTGGTTGAGTTTTTGTCACTTTTTGGTTGAGTTTTTGTCACTTTTTGTTGAGTTTTTGTCACTTTTTTGTTGAGTTTTTGTCACTTTTTGTTGAGTTTTTGTCACTTTTTGGTTGAATTTTTGTCACTTTTTTGTTGAGTTTTTGTCACTTTTTGGTTGAATTTTTGTCACTTTTTTGTTGAGTTTTTGTTGAATTTTTGTTGAATTTTTGTTGAATTTTTGTTGAATTTTTGTTGAATTTTTGTCACATTTTTGTTGAATTTTTTGTTGAATTTTTGTCATTTTTTTGTTGAGTTTTTGTTGAATTTTTGTTGAATTTTTGTTGAATTTTTGTTGAATTTTTGTCACATTTTTGTCACATTTTTGTTGAATTTTTTGTTGAATTTTTGTCATTTTTTTGTTGAGTTTTTGTTGAATTTTTGTTGAATTTTGTTGTAGCGTGAGGTCTGTGACTGTGTGTCCTGGTGTTACTGACCGACACAGCGTGAGGTCTGTGACTGTGTGTCCTGGTGTTACTGACCGACACAGCGTGAGGTCTGTGACTGTGTGTCCTGGTGTTACTGACCGACA
>NW_027639173.1:0-11000 GCF_951799975.1 Gobius niger | reverse complement strand
CTCGTATAAACAGGAGATTCTTGGTTCAACTCCCAGCAGTGTCTCATTGATACAATTTTATTACAGAAAATTCAACCTCAAAGAAGTCAAGTATATAGAAACTCAGCGACCAATACTTCTCTTTTAGTATACTTTTTTAATTGTTTGAGAATCAAGCTGTCATGGTTTATCATATCTCTAACTCTTGAGCAAAGGCATACAACCACAAAGGGATTCGAACCCTCAATCTTCTGATCCGAAGTCAGACACCTTATCCGTTAGGCCACATGGTCATATAGACCACTAATAAGTGTATATTTTACTAACACATACACAATTGTGTCGAAAAAATCAGTTTTTCTATTTTTATTTCAAAGCTGTGAAAAAAGCAGTTTCCTCGAGGCGCGGTGGCTTAGTTGGTTAAAGTGCCTGTGTCGTAAACAGGAGATCCTGGGTTCAAATCCCAGCAGTGTCTGTGTTATACAGCTTACTTGAAGAAAACCTCAATGCACCAATAATACTGTTTCTGAAAACAAAGAAGGGACAAAGAAACATCTTTATTAAAAGTCTGCTGAAGCGTGTTGTCAGCGAAGTCATGTAGATAATACAGAAACTCATCTCCCCTCAAAGATTTGTTTAATCGCACATTCAATTTTTTACCCTTGGGATTAAAAGCAGGTTTTGGTTAAACACAACCTCATTCAACCGCAAAGGGATTCGACCCCTCAATCTTCTAATGCGAAGTCAAATCCCTAATCCTTTCATAGCAATTCTCTTGTCCTACTATTCTTTCAATGTGAGGAAATAATTAATAAAAAACATGTGCTGTGAAGATTTTTTTGGTTTCTCACTTCAAGCAATCTGGAGCAAAGTCCCTCAACCACGAAGGGATTCAAAACCTCAAACTTCTGATCCAAAGTCACACAACTTCTACTGTGAAGCTATTTTTTTGATTTTTCACTTCTCACAATCTAGAGCAAGGTCACACAACCACGAAGGGATTTGAACCCTCAATCTTCTGATCCGAAGTCAGACGCCTTATCCATTAGGCCACGCGGTCTTAATGACCATTAACAAGTGTATATTTTACAAACCCAGACAAAATTGTGTCTAAAAATTATTTTTCTATTTTTCCTTCAAAGTGTGGAAAACCGCAATTTGCAAGTGGCACTGTGGCTTAGTTGGTTAAAGTGCCTGTCTAGTAAAAAGGAGATCTTGGGTTCAAATCCCAGCGGTGCCTGCAAAAGACCGTTTTATTGAGTGTATTTTGGGTACATTGAAGACAATCTCAACGTACCTATTATACTGTTTCTGAAAAGAAAGATTGAACTAAAACCATCTTTATTGAAAGTCTGCTGATGCGTTTTGGCTGCAAAGTCATGTACTACAGAAACTCATCTCCCCGAAAAGATATTTTGAAACGCACATTAGAATTTTTTACCCTTGGGATTAAAGCGTGTTTTGGTTAAGCACAACTTGATTCAACCACAAAGGGATTTGACCCCTTAATCTTCTAATGCGAAGTCATATCCCTCATCCTTTCAGAGAAATTCTCTTTTCTTTCAATATTATGAAACAAATAACAAACCCACTCACTGTGGATTAGTTGGTGAAACCACCTCTCGTATAAACAGGAGATTCTTGGTTCAACTCCCAGCAGTGTCTGTTTGATGAAAACTCAACCTCAAAGAAGTCACGTATATTATATAGAAACTTTGCTGCCAACGACTTTTCTTCAGTGAATAGCTGTGAAGCTTTTTTGGTTACTCACTTCACTCACTGTAGAGCAAAGTCCCACAACCATGAAGGGTTTTTCTATTTTGTTTTGCAAACAGCGTGCCTGTCTCGTAAACAGGAGATCCTGGTTTCAAATCCCAGCAGTGCCTGTGTTATACAGTTTACTTGAAGAAAACCTCAATGTACCAATAATACTGTTTCTGAAAACAAAGAAGGGACTAAAACCACTTTTATTGAAAGTGTAGATTATAAAGATAATACAGAAACGAATCTAATTAGTTGGTGAAACCACCTGTCTTGTAAACAGGAGATTTTTGGTTCAAATCTCATCAGTGTCTGTTTGATACAGTTTTATTACAGAAAAAACTCAACCTTAAAGACGTCACATAGATTGTTTAGAAACTCAGCTGCCTACAAGTTTTTTTAGGAACTTGTTTTCTTAATGGTCAATGGTTTGAGAGTGAAGTTTTTTTGGTAAATCACATTTCTTACTCTAGAGCAAATTCATACAACCACAACGGGATTCAAACCCTCAATCTTCTCTCTATCCTTTAGGCCACATGGACACAAGTAGTCCACATATTTGTGTTATAGGCTATATCTGTCATCTATTTCCCCGCAGAAATCCATCATCTTTTCCTCTTATTCATCTGCAGTTTCTCACTTGGCCCAGACAATCCCCAACACTTTAAAGCTGATTAACCCATACCATCTCGCTTTGCAGTTCTTCTCTTTATTTCCTTTTTGCAAAACAGTTTGTTCCAATAAAATAGACGTGTCCCAACTGTAATGCAGGTGGACACGGGCAAAGGACACACACTCGCTGCAAAATCGAAGCCCGGTGACACATCAAAGGCTGGGTCCACTTTCCGCACAGCCAATTGTGGTCAGGAGGTCTGTCTCAGCTGCTGCCCACGGCCGTCCCAGGAGTCAGCCCGGGCCGGGGACAGCAATCCGACCCCCCCCTAATGCTCTCATCTCATCTGGGAGGGGGGTTCGCAGGATATAGGGCAACATAATGGACTTGGGTCATCGATACTATAAATGTGGTTATTGACCCGTGGTCCAGAGAACAGACAAGCGCAGTAAAAGAACACGTCTTTATTGTTATCCAATAGTCCTGTTTGGTTTATCTGTGCTTTTGTATCGGCCGGAGGGAAGGGGTTGATTCGCTGCTGATGCATTGAAATCCCACGAGGATGATTTGATCACAGTCAAAATAACGCAATATTTGTTCAATTGTTGCATTTAGGTCTATGATATTTTCTGTAAAAAGTTTTCATATTTCAATCACTGGATATTCAATTACAGGATATCAACAATATCACGGCACATATTCATGGTATCAAACTCCAAATCATGAGAACAGATATGAGAGAGATGGAGTGAAATTTGAAAGTGAACAATCAAATTCCTCCCCTCTTTAGACAGAAAGCCCTTCCTAGTTTGCAAAATGAGCTGGAAGAGAATTTTCAAAAGTAAAAGATCAAGCTCCTCCCCCTACCTCCTGATTGAATCTGACCGGCTGGTTCACAGGAAAAGCTTGTCTTATTGGTTGACACGGGAGGACACTACACTCTGACTAGTTGCTGAGTTCCGGGAAGGATGAACTTTACAATAATTTGTAATACACTTAGACTTCCAGACTATCACTTTTAAGGCTGATTTTTGTCTGTCTTGTTTACGAACAATGAAAGAGGAAGCCTCTAAATGAATATGATAGGTGTGGTCCAAACTCAACAAATGACTGAATTTTACATATATTAAAGGAAGACAAAACAAAACTTGTTCCACATATATATATATATATATATATATGGATTTCAAAAGAAAACAATCAAGTCACGCCCCTATCCCCTCCTGATTGGACTATATATATCACAGTTAAGGTCCTCTCATTGGTCAAAGTGATGGCATCAGTGGATTCTGATTTGTTTTTTTACATGAGCAAAGGGAGGAACTTTGGAAAAACACATTTTTTAAATTACTATGTCAAAATGCAGGCCCAGAGGGTCAATTATTCCCAGTGTATTGAAATAAAAAACATACAGATTATCGCTTCAAACAAATAAAAGTATATACACTTTTCCTAGACTGACTATGCTAGGTAGCATCAGAAAAAGGATAAGATAAGGTAATCCTTCATTGATCTCACAATGGAGAAATTCACTTGTTACATTTGACTTTCAAGTAAAACACTGTTCAAAATATATATTATAGCCAGACTAAAATCACAAGTGATATTTAGTCTTGCCGTCCCGCCTCGTTCTATGATTGGTTCCCAAATCCATGCGTGCAGTTTGAAATGATTCGAGCGCACACAGCAGCCTGGCATTAGCCAGGCAACAAAAATGAGGTAAAAGTGACCAAAACCTGACCAAAAAGCAACAAAAAAGCGGCATGTTAACGCATTGAGTGCCAAAAACGGCCATCACAAACTTGTGAAAAGTCACGATCTGACCATTTCATGTATTTATTATTGCATTTCTTTTCTCTTTTTTTTTGTTCGAGGGGGCGTGGTGTTGCACAGCGAACAGCTGTAAACCTGTTTGACAAAGCAGAGCGGCTTCCCATGGACAGATCGAAACAGCTGAGATTTTAACGTTTCTCTGAGTTTTTAAATGGTCAAAATCAATCCAAGGACGGCCGAGAAACATCCTGATAAAGTCTTCAATCCAGAACCAGGCTGTTTAAATGCACACGCGATACAAAGGGATCGATCTGCGGCAACACGCGGTGTTTCAAAACATGTCAACAAGGTTGTCGTTGAAAATTGACTTGAAATGAATATATTTAGGCATTTGCCTCTTCACATAACGCTAGTGCCAGAGGAGAGAGGCGGAGAGAGGAGTTAATCAGAAAGGAGAGTGCTTCATAAAACACTAATTATCTCTGAATCTAGAAAAAAATCTGGGATTTTGAGCCAAACTAGCCTCTGTTTAGCTTTGGATTTCTCTGGAACTGAGACACGAGAATTAAACTGCTTTCACCTACGGAGAGCTTCGATTCTCAGCTTTCGAACGAGCCAGCATGTGTCCATAGCTATAATATAGAAGCTAAATTCCTAAAACAGCTGTGTGTTAAGTGAGACAAAAACATGACCAAAAAAAAAAAAAAAATGTGACAAAACTGCGCCAATGCGTGAAAAAAACAAATCAATTTCCTTTGAAATAAAGCATTACACTTCGTTGAGAAGCTTTTGGATTTGGGTGAAGCCGAACTGGAGAAAATGCACTCGGTTAAGAAAATATGTCACTAGTAATTTGGTTCCTGTCGTGACAATGCCGTCGATATGAAGCCTTTGGAGATTTGACTGGCTGTTAGCAAAGTTTTAGCCTGTCCTGCTTTTGAACAGATACAAAAAGCAGGAGTGTACGTCTGGCCAGGCAGGGTTAACACGAGTGAGGCTCTCTGGGAGTCTTGTGTCTGCGAAAAGCACCACACAAATCAAACTCCCTTTCGCCGGACTCATTTGCTTCAGGGCTGCACTACTCAGCGAGAGATGGCAAACGCCGAGGTGTTGACGACCGTTCTCAAAAGCCTGCATAATGCATTATATAGGACCTTAAACAACACGGAATTTAATGACATGAAAAAAAGTCCATTAAAGTGATCCGACCACGCTTCGTCCCAACATTTACATGTATAATGCATACTCATTTCTCCAGTGGGCACGCGTTGGTTGTATATAGAACTCGCTCCCTGTTTGAGAGCGAACACTGGTGCGGCCATTTGCGGCGGCCTTGCGTGGGTGTGCGGGGTCTTCCATTATCCGAGCATTGGAGCGTGCTTTTACCAGTCTGTGAAATTCTCTGCAGGTCGTGGGCTGTGTTAGTGACCTGATAGGATTGTCTGTCCCCCCCATCCCCCTCAGCCTGGTCACAGGAGAGTGCCCCCGGCTTCCACCTACGGGCTCCTGAGCAGAGGAGGACAGTGAAAGCCATGGCGAGGTGGGTGGGCTGTTCTCCAGAATGGAAAGAAAGGCCTGTACTGTCTGTAGCACACACCATGCTTTCTCCATCGGTGTTTGAACAGTCACGGAAACGGATACTAAACTGTAAAAAAAAGGAAAAAGTTGTACAAAACTGCTTGAAGATTAACGAAAAACATAGCACGACACAAGGGCCCGGGGGGAGCATGGCTCGCTAAAGACAAAGGGACGCGACGAAACTCGAGACACCAGGTCGGGATGCGAGATAGCGGCGTCGAGACAGGGGCAGCGGTGGCAGGCTCTCTGGGCATACTCTCCCCGAGCTGCTAACCTTCCGGGGCCAGATGAATCCCCGTACTGAGGACCACGACAACCAAACCCCCTCCATTTTACCCCGTTTTATAGTATAGCTGGCCATTAAATAAATCATTAATTAATTCCTTTTTATTGTCCGTTGTCCTTGATTGCAACATAAGTTTTATCTCCCACTGCATTTTAACCTGTGACACTTTCTCCCTTTAGTTTTAGTTTTAATGTAAAAACAACCTAAAACCTACCCTTTACAATGCTTACTGTAAATTCCAGACTATTGAGACTATATAAGAGGAAAGAATTTTTTATTTTTTTTTGACACATATAGGCCGCACTGGTCCATAAGGCGCAGCTGTTCCAAGCACATATGAAGCGCCATCAGCACGAGAAATCCTTTGGTTCATGGTCAGAGAAAGATGCCGCATTAACACACAGTGAGGTCTGTTTGCTCGATTCGTAAGCACCCACTGCCTTCAACACCAAAGCAAGGTAAGGAACCAAGGCTTTGGGAAACAGCCACAAATAAGAAGAGGCGGAAGAAAACAAACTAATGAAGTTTTTATAATGAGAAAAATGAAGACAACAGCGTGGGCAGCTGCTTTCAAAAGGAGGAACTTAGTTGTTCTTGCAGTTTGGTGGGGAAAATGCTCTGACTTATAAATGTTTACTGATATGATGTTGCACAATAAAGGGTGTATTAATGTACTTTTCTTTAACTTGCACTTTTTACACTTATATTTAATGTCATTCTATGTACAGTGGGAACCTGATGTTTACACTAAATGCCAGACAAATGAGAGATATAATCTTTTAGAAATGTTTTTGTTCTTCTGACTTTTACAAAGTCTTTAAACAATTTGTTAAAGCCCAGATGACGATGCCTTGGAAGCACAAGTCTGGCTCATCCTTGGGTGTAATTTCAAGAAGGCCCAGGTTCATTGGTTCAAACAATGATGGAAATGACCAGTCATCATACAGATCAGAAAGAAGGCGGGTTCTGTGTCTCAGAGATGAACATGCTGTGTCTTAAATGTGAAGATCAACCCAAGAACAAATGTAAAAGACCTGGTGAAGATGCTGAACCTGGTAAGAGTGAAACAAGTCCTGCACCGACATGGGCTGAGACGGAACTCTGCAGGAAGAAGCTCTTACTCCAAAAGAAACATCAAAAAGCTTAGGAGACATATCTTGTGGTCTGACAGAAAAAGCCTTAACCACCTTAACATGGTGGAGGGGTTGGAGCCCGAATGATCCTGGAGCTCTGTTGTCGGGGCTTCGTGCCCCTGGTAGGGTCTCCCAGGGCAAACAGGTCCTAGGTGACGGGTCAGACAAAGAGCGGTTCAGAAGCGCCTTATGAGAGACCAACAGGCCCGGTCTGAACCATGAGGCGGTCCTTCTGTGGACCCACCACCTGCAGGAGGAGCCAAAGGGGCTGGTGCAATGTAATTTGGCCCCCCGCGAAAAAAATATATATACTTTTTTTTGGACAGTATTCACATCACTCCAAAAGTGACTAACGGTCAAAGAATAACGGTTAGAGTGCACAATGGAATTTTTTTTTTACTAAAACATAGTTAACACAACAGATTTGACCCAATTTCCTTTAGGCCATGCCCACAGTATCCTGATACCTCCACAAATGCAGACTTTTCCACAACCGTATAAAAACTACCTCTGTCCACACAGCATTTTTTTGCAGGCTATTCTAGGCTATACTTAACGCTCGCCTTGTTGACTACATGACTCTGAATACCCGAGCTACGATTTCTGAAAATGCAGATCCACGTCTAAGTAGGACTGAGCTTCTACTCTCTCTCTGTCTCTCTTTCATATTTTCCCCGATTTACATACAGTGGAGCAAAAGTGTCAGGCGTCGGAAGAGTTTGCCTCGGTTGCGCGACGTGACAGACAGCCTGTAGTTGCAGACAAATGGTTCCTTCAGTGTAAAAAGCTCCACTCCACCTCTTCGAGAGCACTTCTCCCGAGAGACGCCCAAATTGAATTGATAAAAGTCAGCGTTGTGTCGCCTTTAGCTCTCTTTCCGCCGCATTACTCTCCAATCGACCTCTGGCCCCTCCGCCTGTAAGGGAGAGCGATCCTTTATATGATTGTTGGATTTGATGAACTGGCTTACGTATGAGTGGCTGGACCCCGGAGGCTGGAAATCACATCAGTTTTTTTGCTGCTGCTGCACCGAGAATTCTAAATCAACCGGCTTCGTGTTCCGTAGGTTATCAAAAGTTATCAAAGCACCATTTCCATTTTGTCGTGGTTGAGGTGTAGATGAGTCGATCTGGAGCTGGCGAAGTCTTGAACGGGGCAGATAGGGCTGCAATTAAGGCGAGACACTGCAGGTGATTGGGGGGAAAAAAAGATGAGAGAAAAATGTATTGCAAGTTTCCTGTGATTTTGTTTTTTTGCGCATAACAATGTTCAAGATTGCAGATATTTTTAGCAACGAAATTTAAAAAATGGATAGAGCCAGATTTAAATCTATGGTTTCATTTTGTTTGTATATTAGTGACTAGATTTTGGATCGTTCCCTGTATGACCGCAGCAGGAGCTTGGTTCGCATTGCCGGCAGTAAGTCAGACCTGTTCCCGGTGCGTGTTGGTCTCCGCCAGGGCTGCCCTTTGTCACCGGTTCTGTTCATTACCTTTATGGACAGAATTTCTAGGCGCAGCCAGGGGCCGGAGGGTGTCCGGTTTGGGAGCCTCAGAGTCTCATCTCTGCTGTTTGCAGATGATGTTGTTCTGATGGCTCCAACGAACCAGGACCTTCAGCTGCTCTGGGGCGGTTTGCAGCCGAGTGTGTAGCGGCCGGGATGAGGATCAGCACCTCCAAATCTGAGGCCATGGTTCTCCACCGGAAAAAGGTGGCTTCCCCTCTTCAGGTCGGTGGGGAGTCCTTACCTCAAGTGGAGGAGTTCAAGTATCTCGGAGGGATACTTGAACTCGAGTGAGAGACGGATGGAGCATGAGGCGGTTGCTGTATCGGTCTAAGGACAAGATCGCGAATACAAGCAGCCAAAAAAACGTTCCTTCGCAGGGTGGCTGGGCGCACCCTTCGAGATTGGGTGAGGAGCTCAGTTACCCGGGAGGAGCTCGGAGTAGAGCTGCTCCTTCACGTCGAAAGGAGCAGCTGACGTGGCTAGAGCATCTGTTCCGGATACCTCCTGGCCATCTACCTTGGGAGGTGTTCCAGGCATGTCCTATTGGGACAAGGCCTCGTGGAAGACCCAAGACACGCTGGTGGGACTATGTCTCCGAGCTGGCCTGGTGTCGCCTCGGGGTCCCCCCAGAACAGCTGGAGGAGGTGTGTGTGGATCGGTCTGGGCATCTCTGCTGAGACTGCTGCCCCCGCGACCCGGCCCCGGATAAAGCGGAAGAAAATGGATGGATGGGAAAAAAATCTGTAAAAATGTTGCCCTGTTTTTTGGGGTGGGGGGGTTCAAAGTTCAATAAATCAGGTTGGGAATTAGATTTTAAAAATCCCTGTGAAAAAACCTTCAACAAATTGTTAAGTCCAAGACTGTAAAGTTTGGAGTCAATAGGACAGGGATCTCTCCAGGCAGCTCGCCAAAGACTTTCTACATCTCTACACGCTTGATAACTCAAATGTTAGATGCATTTCCTGTTTGTTCTGAACATGCCGAACACAATCTGTAAACAGTTGGTTCAATATCACTTTCTTTGAAATACCATCTTAGCAAGTCATTCTTCTGGATGAACTCCACCTCAGTTGCATTTTTCAAGTGTTTTTGAAGTAGCTCTCCGATGTTCATGTTGTGTAAAAGCTGCAGGAGCGACTAAAGGGTTGAGGTCGTTGCATGAGTGCAGCAAAAACCTCAGTTTGAGAAAAGCGGCCCTAAAGTTTCGTAACGAGTGCACATGTGCTAGAACATATCTCCGCTCTTCCATACGGGTGGCTCCCCGAAAGGAAGTGACCATATTTGGATTATAGCGTCATCGCGGGGCGCTCTTCAGGACATGTGGATGTAAAATATTTACTATGATAATTAATATAATATAAACTATAACATCTAACTCCACATTGACAACTGCGTGAAAAATCAATGTTTTCACCAGCCGTGCCTCATCTTAGTTGTTTTTTTAATTGTACATTTTTTTAATCTGATTATTTTTTACGATCAATCGATTAATCGCTTGGCTGTGAAAGTCTTTGTCCCACATAAAGCCAGCCTTGAGGACGTGTTGACTGGGTACATTTTTAGTGGATGTTTGTGATGAACACATGAGTTTCTGTGAACAGGCCATTCCACATTTGAAAGCTAAGAACCTCCAGAGTTCAGCCACTGAGCTGTAACGACTGGAGGCTACACTGACACTGACACTGGGACTTTATCGGACACAGGAGCAGGGATTGAGGACGTTTATTTTCAATCTGGTTTAAACGACAGGATCTGAGTGGAGTTCATCCTGCATCTCTGACAGATCCTATTTATGAAATACACAATGTCTAAAACACTCCACAGACCTCACTTTAAAAACAAAGCAGTTTTTTTTTCAGTGACTACATTTTCATGTCATGTTTGCTCTTTTTGAGTCTGTGTATTGATTACTAGTTACTAGTTACTACTATTAGTTGTTTCAGCCCAAAAATAAACTATGCTACTGTCCAACTGTTTTCACTGCACGACCAGCTTAACAGGATAAATAAAGATGATATCTATTAGCAGAGTAGACTTTTAAGATTTTATTCATTTGTCTATTGTTATTTTTTTCCACATATTTCAATAAGCGTTTTAAAGAACAGGATCATTTGGTATGGGGTGACAAATCGAAACAACCGTGTTCATACACACATACAAGATGATTTTTTCATTTGTACATTTGGTTGCTCACGTTGCATAATAATGCACAAATGAAGAGCACTTATCACACCATACTTGGCACCAGGATGGACGAGTGGTTGGACATAAGATCCTATGGACGCATGTCCTCGTGGGTTCGAACCCCACTCCTGGTAAAGTGGAGCATGGTGTAGACTAAGGCAAGGTTTTCTGGCCTTTTCCCCAGGA
>NW_027639174.1:0-49405 GCF_951799975.1 Gobius niger | reverse complement strand
AGCTGTTCAGCCTTTCAGAAGTAAAGTATCAGTATTTATGATTGTACCACTATGGAGTACTCATTTATGTGAGAAATATGAGTATTTTCTGGGGGTATTTTTCAAACCCGGAAGACACAACTCTTCAATTCAGTTAACTCCGCCCCCTCTCTCCGCTCATACAACTTTACTGTAGTAGAAACATAAATACACAGCAAAAAGTGAAGTTACTACACGATGCAGATATAAGGAGTTAACATCTGCAACACAGCTTCATAAACGGCTAACGCACACGCTAACACACACGCTAACACACAGGCTAACACACATTAACACATACGCTAACACACACGCTAACACACAGGCTAACACACAGGCTAACACACACGCTAACACACAGGCTAACACACATTAACACATACGCTAACACACACGCTAACACACATTAACACATACGCTAACACATACGCTAACACACATGCTAACACATACGCTAACACACACTCTAACACATACGCTAACACATATTAACACACACTGAGGTCTTCTCCAACAGCTCCAGGACAAAGACCCTGAATCTGAACCACAAACACCGAACAAACCCAGGACCTTCAGAAACCAGAGGAGAACCCAGGAATAGAACCCGGGACCTGCTCTGATGCTCATGAGCGTAATGTGTATTTAATGAGCCTCATGTTGGGGTGTAATGAATGACACCAGCTGCTCGGGGGGGGGGGGGGGGGGCGGATGGGGGGGCGGGACCATCCGTCAGAGGCTTTAGGAGCAGCCGCAGAGGGAGGCCAACTCTGACCTCAGCGGCGTTTATGACGGAGACGCTTCCCGTAAACATCTGCAGGAGTCCGACCCGTCGCCATGACGATCAGGACGAGGCGGGAAACTCACGGAAACTCACGGAAACTCACGGAAACTCACAGAAAATCACGGAAACTCACGGAAACTCACAGAAACTCACGGAAACTCACGGAAACTCACAGAAACTCACGGAAACTCATGGAAAATCACAGAAACTCACGGAAACTCACGGAAACTCATGGAAAATCACAGAAACTCACGGAAACTCACGGAAAATCACGGAAACTCACAGAAACTCACGGAAACTCACGGAAACTCATGGAAAATCACAGAAACTCACAGAAACTCACAGAAACTCACAGAAACTCACAGAAACTCACGGAAACTCATGGAAAATCACAGAAACTCACGGAAACTCACGGAAACTCACGGAAACTCATGGAAAATCACAGAAACTCACGGAAACTCACGGAAACTCACGGAAACTCATGGAAAATCACGGAAACTCACGGAAACTCACGGAAACTCACGGAAACTCACAGAAACTCACAGAAACTCACAGAAACTCACAGAAACTCACGGAAACTCATGGAAAATCACAGAAACTCACGGAAACTCACGGAAAATCACGGAAACTCACAGAAACTCACGGAAACTCATGGAAAATCACAGAAACTCACAGAAACTCACAGAAAATCACGGAAACTCACAGAAACTCACGGAAAATCACGGAAACTCACAGAAACTCACGGAAACTCACGGAAACTCACGGAAACTCACGGAAACAAACGGAAACTCATGGAAACTCACAGAAACTCACTCACAGAAAGTCACAGAAAGTCACGAAAACTCACGGAAACTCACAGAAACTCACGGAAACTCATGGAAAATCACAGAAACTCACGGAAACTCACGGAAACTCATGGAAAATCACAGAAACTCACGGAAACTCACGAAAATTCATGGAAACTCACAGAAACTCACGGAAATTCACGGAAACTCACAAAAACTCACAGAAACTCACAGAAACTCACGGAAACTCACGGAAACTCACAAAAACTCACGGAAATTCACGGAAACTCACAAAAACTCACAGAAACTCACAGAAACTCACAGAAACTCACAAAAACTCACGAAAACTCACGGAAACTCACGGAAAGTCACGGAAATTCACGGAAACTCACAGAAACTCACAGAAACTCACGGAAACTCACGGAAACTCACAGAAACTCACGGAAACTCACGGAAACTCACAGAAACTCACAGAAACTCACGGAAACTCACGGAAACTCACGGAAACTCACAAAAACCCACGTAAACTCACAAAAACTCACAGAAACTCACGGAAACTCAGCACGACCCGTCACCATGACGATCAGGACGAGGCGGGAAACCCACGTAAACTCACAAAAACTCACGGAAACTCACAGAAACTCACAGAAACTCACGGAAACTCACGGAAATTCACGGAAACTCACAAAAACTCACAGAAACTCACGGAAACTCACGGAAACTCACTCACAGAAACTCACGGAAACTCATGGGAAACTCACTCACAAAAACTCGCAGAAAGTCACGAAAACTCACGGAAACTCACGGAAACTCACGGAAACACACGGAAACTCACGGAAACTCACAAAAACTCACGGAAACTCACGGAAACTCACGGAAACTCACAAAAACTCACGGAAACTCACGGAAACTCACGGAAACTCACAAAAACTCACGGAAACACACGGAAACTCACGGAAACTCACAAAAACTCACGGAAACTCACGGAACTCACGGAAAATCACGGAAACTCACAGAAACTCACAGAAACTCACAGAAACTCACTGACAGAAACTCACAGAAACTCACTGACAGAAACTCACAGAAACTCACGGAAACTCACAGAAACTCACAGAAACTCACTCACAGAAACTCACGGAAACTCACTGAAACTCACGGAAACTCACGGAAACTCACTGAAACTCACAGAAACTCACGGAAACTCACGGAAACTCACGGAAACTCACTGAAACTCACAGAAACTCACGGAAACTCACGGAAACTCACGAAAACTCACGAAAAACTCACAGAAACTCACGGAAACTCACTCACAGAAACTCACAGAAACTCACAGAAACTCACTCACAGAAACTCTCGGAAACTCACGGAAACTCACAGAAACTCACAGAAACTCACTGAAACTCACGGAAACTCACAGAAACTCACGAAAAACTCACAGAAACTCACAGAAACTCACGGAAACACACGGAAACAGACGGAAACACACGGAAACTCACTGAAACACACGGAAACTCACAGAAACTCACGGAAACTCACGGAAACTCACGGAAACTCACGGAAACTCACGGAAACTCACGGAAACTCACGGTAACTCACGGAAACTCACGGAAACTCACGGAAACTCACAGAAACTCACGGAAACTCACGGTAACTCAAAAACTCACAGAAACTCACAGAAACTCACGGGAACTCAAAAACTCACGGAAACTCACGGAAACAAACGGAAACTCACGGAAACTCACGGAAACACACGGAAACTCACGGAAACTCACGGAAACAAACGAAAACTCACGGAAACTCACGGAAACTCACAGAAACTCACGGAAACTCATGGAAACTCACGGAAACTCACGGAAACTCACGAAAACTCACGGAAACACACGGAAACTCACGGAAACTCACGGAAACTCATGGAAACTCACGAAAACTCACGGAAACAAACGAAAACTCACGGAAACTCACGGAAACTCATGGAAACTCACGAAAACTCACGGAAACACACGGAAACTCACAAAATTCACGGGAATTATTCTACGACCACTTAGATCATTCACTGACGAAATCCATTTGAGGAAACAATAGAGTGATTGATATTCACATTTTTCCATTTTTTCCAACCACGAGTGAACAGGTGCATCATGGGTAACGTAGTCTGAGCCAGGGCACTTGGATAAACGGGCTTTTCCAGAGACCGGACTCTGGGAAAATGGAATAAATCTGTTTGAATTGTTTCCTGAGGATCCGCTCGGACCTCGACCTCAGGCCCATGAGCCCAGAGCGCCGACAGCTTTACGGCGCCGCTTCCCGTGTCACTTCCTGTTCGGCCCCAGAGCCAGAGCGAGGAGAGCCGGTCAGGGGGAGCGGCCTTTAAACCAGTTCAGACGACTGCCTTCACACCTTCGTCGTCACTGGAGTGGTGATTCTCTCCGCGCTCCTCATCAGGCTTTAATCAGCGGCGTAATTGCATCTGTCCCTCATCTGCATATGCAAATGAGCTCATTAGCATTATGCAAATGAGGCGGGTGACTGTCATTACTCACTGGTCCACACGCAGCAGGAGTCAGAGACGATTCTTGGACGTTTTGTGTCTGGATGAGTTTCCTCGTCACGGCGTCACAGAGAAGAACGGTTTCTGCAACTTTAACCCCTTAACTCCCGCCTGAACCGAGCACTTTTTCTCCAGTTTGGCTTTACCCCAATCCAAAAGCTTCTGGGAAAAAGCTGGGAAAATGGCGACAGAACTGAGACGGAAACAATGATGGAAATGTGACAAAAAAATTACAAAAATGTAGCAAAACAATGAGAAAAATGTGATACAAAATTGACAAAAAATGACAAAAATGTGACAAAATAAACTACAAAAATGTGATTAAAATGTGACAAAAAATGACAAAAAAAAAGACAAAAATGGGACAAAAATGTGATAAAAAATTGAAGATTTGAAAGAAAAAAAAAGGCAAAAATGTGACAAAATTCAACAAAAAAATGACACAAAAAAAAGAAAAAATATGACAAAAAATTACAAACAAATTACAAAAAAATTGATGAAAATTTGACAAAAAATAATGAAAATATTATGAAAAATGACAAAAAAATGGGACAAAAATGTGACAAAAAATTGAAGATTAAACAAAAAAAAAAAGACAAAAATGTGACAAAAATTCAACAAAAAAATGACAAAAAAAAAGAAAAATTATGACAAAAAATTACAAAAAAATGACAAAAAAAATGATAAAAATTTGACAAAAAATGATGAAAAAATGATGAAAAAAATGACAAAAAAATGACAAAAAAATTACAAAAATGAGTTGAATGCCCAACAAAAAAATGATGGAAAAAAAATCTGATGATGTGAGGAAAAAGATCCTCTCGGTTCAGACGGGAGTTAAGAGGTTAACCTGACGAGGATCGGTTTGGTTTGTCAAAAGTCGGTCTCTAAACGGTGACACGATTATTTACAGATCGTTTATTTACATGTCGTTTATTTACATGTCGTTTATTTACATGTCGTTTATTTACAGATCTTTCTCTGCTCTGATCTGTCCTGGTCCGGACGGTTTCCTCGTTTCTGCAGCTCCAAACCGAGAGACGGGAGTCAGACGTGAGAGTCCAGGCCCTAACGAGCTCTGAAAGGTCACAGAAAGGTCAGAGAAAGGTCACAGAAAGGTCACAGAAAGGGCGTCGGGGCCGAGCTTTGTCCAACGTTTGAACTTTCTCCAGACTCCCGGGTTTTACATGTTTTATCTTCCCCTTCAGGTTTTCCCTTCATGTTACGATGGATCTGAATGTTTCTGCTCTGACGGAGGCGGGACTTTGACCGGAGGCGGGACTTTGACCGGAGGCGGGACTTTGACCGGAGGCGGGACTTTGACCGGAGGAACCCTGCACACAGATCTGTTTCCTCCCGTTCAGAGAGGCCTGACCTCTGACCTCCGACCTCAGGAGGACACGCCTGAACGACCCCGCGAGCGCAGACGATGGACTCGCGCAGGAAACGGGCGCTGTGGAAATCTGCCTCTGGGAACATCCCTGAGGAGGAGGGGGAGAGTTCAGCCGCCGAGGAGAGAAACGACAGCTTTCTAACGTCGTCTGCAGTTTGTGGCGCTCGCTCTCCCCCCCCCCCCCCGAGGGATCTCTCCAAACCAGGCGACTGATATTAATAAACCTTCATGTTTTATTCATGGGGGGTTGTGGCGGCGCGGGGGAGGCTGCGCTGATCCGTGCCCAGACGCGGAGCTTCGATCTGGGCTGGTTTTGCTCGAACGCTCCCCGGCTCTGGGAGTTTTCCTTTAGTCTCTGGAGGAAACTGTTGAATTTTTCATCGAGAGGCACCTGCTGTCGAGGGGAGGAGACCCGCTAGTCCACGAGGAGAACCGCCATGAGAAGAGGAGACCCGCCACGAGAAGAGGAGACCCACCCTGAGAAGAGGAGACATGTCACGAGAAGAGGAGACCTGTCACGAGAAGAGGAGACCTGTCACGAGAAGAGGACACCCACCACGAGAAGAGGAGACCTGCCCTGAGAAGAGGAGACCCACCACGAGAAGAGGAGACCCACCACGAGAAGAGGAGACCTGCCCTGAGAAGAGGAGACCTGTCACGAGAAGAGGAGACCCGCCCTGAGAAGAGGAGACCCGCCATGAGAAGAGGAGACCTGTCATGAGAAGAGGAGACCTATCACGAGAAGAGGAGACCCGCCCTGAGAAGAGGAGACCCGCCATGAGAAGAGGAGACCTGTCGCGAGAAGAGGAGACCCGCCCTGAGAAGAGGAGACCCGCCCTGAGAAGAGGAGACCCGCCATGAGAAGAGGAGACCTATCACGAGAAGAGGAGACCCGCCCTGAGAAGAGGAGACCCGCCATGAGAAGAGGAGACCTATCACGAGAAGAGGAGACCCGCCCTGAGAAGAGGAGACCCGCCATGAGAAGAGGAGACCTATCACGAGAAGAGGAGACCTGTCACGAGAAGAGGAGACCCACCACGAGAAGAGGAGACCTGTCATGAGAAGAGGAGACCCACCACGAGAAGAGGAGACCTGTCACGAGAAGAGGAGACCTGTCATGAGAAGAGGAGACCTGTCACGAGAAGAGGAGACCTGTCATGAGAAGAGGAGACCTGTCATGAGAAGAGGAGACCTGTCACGAGAAGAGGAGACCTGTCATGAGAAGAGGAGACCTGTCATGAGAAGAGGAGACATGTCATGAGAAGAGAAGACCTGTCACGAGAAGAGGAGACCCACCATGAGAAGAGGAGACCTGTCATGAGAAGAGGAGACCCACCACGAGAAGAGGAGACCTGTCATGAGAAGAGGAGACCTGTCACGAGAAGAGGAGACCTGTCATGAGAAGAGGAGACATGTCATGAGAAGAGAAGACCTGTCACGAGAAGAGGAGACCCACCATGAGAAGAGGAGACCTGTCATGAGAAGAGGAGACCTGTCACGAGAAGAGGAGACCTGTCATGAGAAGAGGAGACCTGTCACGAGAAGAGGAGACCTGTCACGAGAAGAGGAGACCTGTCATGAGAAGAGGAGACCTGTCACGAGAAGAGGAGACCTGTCATGAGAAGAGGAGACATGTCATGAGAAGAGGAGACCTGCCATGAGAAGAGGAGACCTGTCACGAGAAGAGGAGACCTGTCATGAGAAGAGGAGACATGTCACGAGAAGAGGAGACCTGTCATGAGAAGAGGAGACCTGTCATGAGAAGAGGAGACCCACCACGAGAAGAGGAGACCTGTCATGAGAAGAGGAGACCTGTCATGAGAAGAGGAGACCTGTCATGAGAAGAGGAGACCTGTCATGAGAAGAGGAGACATGTCACGAGAAGAGGAGACCTGTCATGAGAAGAGGAGAACCACCACTAGAAGAGGAGACCTGTCATGAGAAGAGGAGACCTGTCATGAGAAGAGGAGACCTGTCACGAGAAGAGGAGACCTGTCATGAGAAGAGGAGACCTGTCACGAGAAGAGGAGACCTGTCATGAGAAGAGGAGACCTGTCATGAGAAGAGGAGACCTGTCATGAGAAGAGGAGACCCGCCCTGAGAAGAGGAGACCTGTCACGAGAAGAGGAGACCTGTCATGAGAAGAGGAGACCTGTCATGAGAAGAGGAGACCCGCCCTGAGAAGAGGAGACCCGCCCTGAGAAGAGGAGACCTGTCACGAGAAGAGGAGACCTGTCATGAGAAGAGGAGACCTGTCATGAGAAGAGGAGACCTGTCACGAGAAGAGGAGACCCACCATGAGAAGAGGAGACCTGTCATGAGAAGAGGAGACCTGTCATGAGAAGAGGAGACCCGCCCTGAGAAGAGGAGACCTGTCACGAGAAGAGGAGACCTGTCATGAGAAGAGGAGACCTGTCATGAGAAGAGGAGACCTGTCACGAGAAGAGGAGACCTGCCATGAGAAGAGGAGACCTGTCATGAGAAGAGGAGACCTGTCATGAGAAGAGGAGACCTGTCATGAGAAGAGGAGACCCGCCACGAGAAGAGGAGACCCACCACGAGAAGAGGAGACCCACCACGAGAAGAGGAGACCTGTCATGAGAAGAGGAGACCTGTCATGAGAAGAGGAGACCTGTCATGAGAAGAGGAGACCTGTCACGAGAAGAGGAGACCTGTCATGAGAAGAGGAGACCTGTCATGAGAAGAGGAGACCTGTCATGAGAAGAGGAGACCTGTCACGAGAAGAGGAGACCTGTCATGAGAAGAGGAGACCTGTCATGAGAAGAGGAGACCTGTCACGAGAAGAGGAGACCTGTCATGAGAAGAGGAGACCTGTCACGAGAAGAGGAGACCTGTCATGAGAAGAGGAGACCTGTCATGAGAAGAGGAGACCTGTCACGAGAAGAGGAGACCTGTCACGAGAAGAGGAGACCTGTCACGAGAAGAAGAGACCTGTCACAAGAAGAGGAGACCTGTCACAAGAAGAGGAGACCTGTCACGAGAAGAGGAGACCCACCACGAGAAGAGGAGACCTGTCATGAGAAGAGGAGACCTGTCATGAGAAGAGGAGACCCACCACGAGAAGAGGAGACCTGTCATGAGAAGAGGAGACCCACCACGAGAAGAGGAGACCTGTCATGAGAAGAGGAGACCCACCACGAGAAGAGGAGACCTGTCACGAGAAGAGGAGACCTGTCACGAGAAGAGGAGACCTGTCATGAGAAGAGGAGACCTGTCACGAGAAGAGGAGACCTGTCACGAGAAGAGGAGACCTGTCACGAGAAGAAGAGACCTGTCACAAGAAGAGGAGACCTGTCATGAGAAGAGGAGACCTGTCATGAGAAGAGGAGACCTGTCATGAGAAAAGGAGACCTGTCATGAGAAGAGGAGACCTGCCACGAGAAGAGGAGACCTGTCACTAGAAGAGGAGACCTGCCACGAGAAGAGGAGACCTGTCATGAGAAGAGGAGACCTGTCATGAGAAGAGGAGACCTGTCATGAGAAGAGGAGACCTGTCATGAGAAGAGGAGACCTGTCATGAGAAGAGGAGACCTGTCATGAGAAGAGGAGACCTGTCATGAGAAGAGGAGACCTGTCATGAGAAGAGGAGACCTGTCACGAGAAGACGAGACCTGTCACGAGAAGAGGAGACCTGTCATGAGAAGAGGAGACCTGTCATGAGAAGAGGAGACCTGCCACGAGAAGAGGAGACCTGTCATGAGAAGAGGAGACCTGTCATGAGAAGAGGAGACCTGTCATGAGAAGAGGAGACCTGTCACTAGAAGAGGAGACCTGTCACGAGAAGAGGAGACCTGTCATGAGAAGAGGAGACCTGTCACGAGAAGACGAGACCTGTCACGAGAAGAGGAGACCTGCCACGAGAAGAGGAGACCTGTCATGAGAAGAGGAGACCTGTCATGAGAAGAGGAGACCTGTCATGAGAAGAGGAGACCTGTCACTAGAAGAGGAGACCTGTCACGAGAAGAGGAGACCTGTCATGAGAAGAGGAGACCTGTCACGAGAAGACGAGACCTGTCACGAGAAGAGGAGACCTGTCATGAGAAGAGGAGACCTGTCACGAGAAGAGGAGACCTGTCATGAGAAGAGGAGACCCACCCTGAGAAGAGGAGACCTGTCACGAGAAGATGAGACCCACCACTAGAAGAGGAGACCTATCATGAGAAGAGGAGACCCACCACTAGAAGAGGAGACCCACCACGAGAAGAGGAGACCTGTCACGAGAAGAGGAGACCCACCACGAGAAGAGGAGACCTGTCACGAGAAGAGGAGACCCGACATGAGAAGAGGAGACCCGCCACGAGAAGAGGAGACCCGCCCTGAGAAGAGGAGACCTGTCACGAGAAGAGGAGACCTGTCATGAGAAGAGGAGACCTGTCATGAGAAGAGGAGACCCACCACTAGAAGAGGAGACCTGTCACGAGAAGAGGAGACCCACCACGAGAAGAGGAGACACACCACGAGAAGAGGAGACCTGTCATGAGAAGAGGAGACCTGTCACGAGAAGAGGAGACCTGTCACGAGAAGAGGAGACCTGTCACGAGAAGAGGAGACCTGTCACGAGAAGAGGAGACCTGTCATGAGAAGAGGAGACCCACCACTAGAAGAGGAGACCTGTCATGAGAAGGGGAGACCTGTCACGAGAAGAGGAGACCCACCACGAGAAGAGGAGACACACCACGAGAAGAGGAGACCTGCCATGAGAAGAGGAGACCCGCCACGAGAAGAGGAGACCTGTCACGAGAAGAGGAGACCCGCCATGAGAAGAGGAGACCCACCACTAGAAGAGGAGACCCACCACTAGAAGAGGAGACCCACCACTAGACGAGTTCCTTTAAATACAGGGAGAACCCGGTGTGGACCACGGGGTTCAGTTAAAGATCTACAGGACATGGAAGTAGTGAAGAGGGACTAGTTCACCCCAAAACAGCAGCTACTTTTCAGGCATGAGCTCCTTCCAAGATGCTTCAGAAAACGCTCCAATCAGGGGCTTCAGGGGGAACATGGAGCCCCGTGTGGTCCCAGCAGAGACTCAGGTGTAAAAGAGGGAAACCGTGGGGGAACCCGTGGGGGAAGGAAACCGTGGGGGAAACCGTGGAGGAAACCGTGGAGGAAACCGTGGGGGAAACCGTGGAGGAAACCGTGGAGGAAGGAAACCGTGGAGGAAACCGTGGAGGAAGGAAACCGTGGGGGAAACCGTGGAGGAAACCTGGGGGAAACCGTGGAGGAAACCGTGGGGGAAACCGTGGAGGAAACCGTGGGGGGAAACCGTGGGGGAAACCGTGGAGGAAACTGTGGGGGAAACCGTGGAGGAAACCGTGGAGGAAACTGTGGGGGAACCCGTGGGGGGAAACCGTGGGGGAAACCGTGGAGGAAACCGTGGAGGAAACCTGGGGGAAACCGTGGAGGAAACCGTGGGGGAAACCGTGGAGGAAACCGTGGGGGAAACCGTGGGGGAAACCGTGGAGGAAACCGTGGGGGAAACCGTGGGGGAACCCGTGGGGGAAACCGTGGGGGAAACCGTGGAGGAAACCGTGGAGGAAACCTGTGGGGGAAACCGTGGGGGAAACCGTGGAGGAAACCGTGAAGGAAACCGTGGGGGAAACCGTGGGGGAAACCGTGGAGGAAACCGTGAAGGAAGGAAACCGTGGAGGAAGGAAACCGTGGAGGAAGGAAACCGTGGAGGAAACCGTGGAGGAAACCGTGGGGGAAACCGTGGAGGAAACCGTGGAGGAAGGAAACCGTGGAGGAAGGAAACCGTGGAGGAAACCGTGGGGGAAACCGTGGGGGAAACCGTGGAGGAAACCGTGGAGGAAACCGTGGGGGAAACCGTGGAGGAAACCGTGGAGGAAACCGTGGAGGAAACCGTGGAGGAAACCGTGGGGGAAACCGTGGAGGAAACCGTGGAGGAAACCGTGGAGGAAACCGTGGGGGAAACCGTGGAGGAAGCCGTGGGGGGAAACCGTGGGGGAAACCGTGGGGGAAACCGTGGGGGAAACCGTGGAGGAAACCGTGGGGGAAACCGTGGAGGAAGGAAACCGTGGGGGGAAACCGTGGGGGAAACCGTGGAGGAAAGAAACCGTGGGGGAAACCGTGGAGGAAACCGTGGAGGAAGGAAACCGTGGAGGAAGGAAACCGTGGAGGAAACCGTGGGGGAAACCGTGGGGGAAACCGTGGAGGAAACCGTGGGGGAAACCGTGGAGGAAACCGTGGAGGAAACCGTGGGGGAAACCGTGGAGGAAACCGTGGGGGGAAACCGTGGGGGAAACCGTGGAGGAAACCGTGGGGGAAACCGTGGGGGAAACCGTGGAGGAAACCGTGGAGGAAACTGTGGGGGAAACCGTGGAGGAAACCGTGGAGGAAACTGTGGGGGAACCCGTGGGGGGAAACCGTGGGGGAAACCGTGGAGGAAACCGTGGAGGAAACCTGGGGGAAACCGTGGAGGAAACCGTGGGGGAAACCGTGGAGGAAACCGTGGGGGAAACCGTGGGGGAAACCGTGGAGGAAACCGTGGGGGAAACCGTGGGGGAACCCGTGGGGGAAACCGTGGGGGAAACCGTGGAGGAAACCGTGGAGGAAACCGTGGAGGAAACCGTGGGGGAAACCGTGGGGGAAACCGT
Organism: Gobius niger; assembly: GCF_951799975.1. Lineage (NCBI taxonomy): Eukaryota > Metazoa > Chordata > Actinopteri > Gobiiformes > Gobiidae > Gobius > Gobius niger. Next base: position 37,242 of record NW_027639174.1, on the reverse strand, counting down.
GGAGGAAACCGTGAAGGAAGGAAACCGTGGAGGAAGGAAACCGTGGAGGAAGGAAACCGTGGAGGAAACCGTGGAGGAAACCGTGGGGGAAACCGTGGAGGAAGGAAACCGTGGAGGAAGGAAACCGTGGAGGAAACCGTGGGGGAAACCGTGGGGGAAACCGTGGAGGAAACCGTGGAGGAAACCGTGGGGGAAACCGTGGAGGAAACCGTGGAGGAAACCGTGGAGGAAACCGTGGAGGAAACCGTGGAGGAAACCGTGGGGGAAACCGTGGAGGAAACCGTGGAGGAAACCGTGGAGGAAACCGTGGGGGAAACCGTGGAGGAAACCGTGGAGGAAACCGTGGAGGAAACCGTGGGGGAAACCGTGGAGGAAACCGTGAGGGGAAACCGTGGAGGAAACCGTGGGGGAAACCGTGGAGGAAGCCGTGGGGGGAAACCGTGGGGGAAACCGTGGGGGAAACCGTGGGGGAAACCGTGGAGGAAACCGTGGGGGAAACCGTGGAGGAAACCGTGGAGGAAACCGTGGGGGAAGGAAACCGTGGGGGAAACCGTGGAGGAAACCGTGGAGGAAACCGTGGAGGAAACCGTGGGGGAAACCGTGGAGGAAACCGTGGAGGAAACCGTGGAGGAAGGAAACCGTGGGGGGAAACCGTGGAGGAAACCGTGGAGGAAACCGTGGGGGAAACCGTGGGGGAAACCGTGGGGGAAACCGTGGAGGAAGGAAACCGTGGGGGGAAACCGTGGAGGAAGGAAACCGTGGGGGAAACCGTGGAGGAAGGAAACCGTGGGGGAAACCGTGGGGGAAACCGTGGGGGAAACCGTGGGGGAAACCGTGGAGGAAGGAAACCGTGGGGGGAAACCGTGGAGGAAGGAAACCGTGGGGGAAACCGTGGAGGAAACAAACCGTGGAGGAAACCGTGGGGGAAACCGTGGAGGAAACCGTGGAGGAAACCGTGGAGGAAACCGTGGAGGAAGGAAACCGTGGAGGAAACCGTGGGGGAAACCGTGGAGGAAACCGTGGAGGAAACCGTGGAGGAAACCGTGGGGGAAACCGTGGAGGAAGCCGTGGGGGGAAACCGTGGGGGAAACCGTGGGGGAAACCGTGGGGGAAACCGTGGAGGAAACCGTGGGGGAAACCGTGGAGGAAACCGTGGGGGAAACCGTGGGGGAAGCCGTGGGGGGAAACCGTGGGGGGAAACCGTGGGGGAAACCGTGGAGGAAGGAAACCGTGGGGGGAAACCGTGGGGGAAACCGTGGAGGAAAGAAACCGTGGGGGAAACCGTGGAGGAAACCGTGGGGGAAACCGTGGAGGAAGCCGTGGGGGGAAACCGTGGGGGGAAACCGTGGGGGAAACCGTGGAGGAAGGAAACCGTGGGGGGAAACCGTGGGGGAAACCGTGGAGGAAAGAAACCGTGGGGGAAACCGTGGAGGAAACCGTGGAGGAAGGAAACCGTGGAGGAAGGAAACCGTGGAGGAAACCGTGGGGGAAACCGTGGGGGAAACCGTGGAGGAAACCGTGGAGGAAACCGTGGGGGAAACCGTGGAGGAAACCGTGGAGGAAACCGTGGGGGAAGGAAACTGTGGAGGAAACCGTGGAGGAAACAGTGGAGGAAGGAAACCGTGGGGGAAACCGTGGGGGAAACCGTGGGGGAAACCGTGGAGGAAACCGTGGAGGAAACCGTGGAGGAAACCGTGGAGGAAACCGTGGGGGAAACCGTGGAGGAAACCGTGGAGGAAACCGTGGAGGAAACCGTGGGGGAAACCGTGGGGGAAACCGTGGAGGAAACCGTGGAGGAAACCGTGGAGGAAACCGTGGGGGAAACCGTGGAGGAAACCGTGAGGGGAAACCGTGGAGGAAACCGTGGGGGAAACCGTGGAGGAAGCCGTGGGGGGAAACCGTGGGGGAAACCGTGGGGGAAACCGTGGGGGAAACCGTGGAGGAAACCGTGGGGGAAACCGTGGAGGAAACCGTGGAGGAAACCGTGGGGGAAACCGTGGAGGAAACCGTGGAGGAAACCGTGGAGGAAACCGTGGGGGAAACCGTGGAGGAAACCGTGGAGGAAACCGTGGAGGAAGGAAACCGTGGGGGGAAACCGTGGAGGAAACCGTGGAGGAAACCGTGGGGGAAACCGTGGGGGAAACCGTGGGGGAAACCGTGGAGGAAGGAAACCGTGGGGGGAAACCGTGGAGGAAGGAAACCGTGGGGGAAACCGTGGAGGAAGGAAACCGTGGGGGAAACCGTGGGGGAAACCGTGGGGGAAACCGTGGGGGAAACCGTGGAGGAAGGAAACCGTGGGGGGAAACCGTGGAGGAAGGAAACCGTGGGGGAAACCGTGGAGGAAGGAAACCGTGGAGGAAACCGTGGAGGAAACCGTGGGGGAAACCGTGGAGGAAACCGTGGAGGAAGGAAACCGTGGAGGAAGGAAACCGTGGAGGAAACCGTGGAGGAAACCGTGGAGGAAACCGTGGAGGAAACCGTGGGGGAAACCGTGGGGGAAACCGTGGAGGAAACCGTGGAGGAAACCGTGGAGGAAACCGTGGGGGAAACCGTGGGGTAAACCATGGAGGAAACCGTGGGGGAAACCGTGGAGGAAACCGTGGAGGAAACCGTGGGGGAAACCGTGGGGGAAACCGTGGAGGAAACAAACCGTGGAGGAAACCGTGGAGGAAACCGTGGAGGAAACCGTGGAGGAAACCGTGGGGGAAACCGTGGGGGAAACCGTGGGGGAAACGAGTCTGAGATGGTTCGTTATCGGGCCGTGCATTTTTCATGAGCTCGTGATTGTAAACAGAATAATTAGGCCACAAACTGCGGTAAAATTAATGAACCGTCGCTTCATCTGAGGCCAAAGACGCTGCCGTGTAAATAACACATTCGTCATTCTGAAATAAAAGTCCGACAACAGCGAACTTGGTGACTGAGCGGAGGAATAACACGTCCTCGTCAGGCGTTTAACAAAAGCCTAAATGGAGCTAAGTGCCTCCGTTTCCCTGAAAGTGTCGTCGGTTTGACGCCTCACGGAGAGTTAAAAGCTCCAGGTCCAGCTGTGTCACGGGAATAACAGACGTGTGTGATTTAATACAGTTCAGGAGCTGTCGGAGCGGCAACAACAGGGCGGAGCTCAGGCCTTTAGAGACACTAACAACTCGTCAGCTTCACCCAAATCGAAAAGCTTGAAGACACATAAAGGAGATGCAGATTTTGTCCGTCTTTGCTGGTTTTTAACCTCTTCACTCCCGCCTGAACCGAGAGGATCTTTTTCCTCACGTCATCAGGTTTTTTTCCCATCATTCTTTTGTCGGGTTTTCAACTCATTTTTGTAACTTTTTTGTAATTTTTTGTCACATTTTTGTGGTTTTTTTTCTACAATTTTTTAACACTTTTTTGTCACATTTTTTGTCAATTTTTTGTAATTTTTTTTGTCACATTTAAAAAAACAAACATTTTTTAATCAAATTTTTGTCATTTTTTTGTCACATTTTTGTCATTTTTTCGTACTTTTTTTGTCAATTTCTTGTGACATTTTTGCCACTTTTTCATTTTTTTTTCATCAATTTTTTATCACATTTTTGTCAATTTTTTTGTCATTTTTTGTCACTTTTTTATTTTTTTATAAAAAAATTTTTATCACATTTTTGTCATTTTTTTTAAATACAATTTGGTCATTTTTTGGTCACATTTTTTGTCATTTTGTTGTCATTTTTTGGTCACATTTTTAGTCAATTTTTTGTCATTTTTTGTCACATTTAAAAAAAATCATACATTTTTTGTCATTTCTTTTTACATTTTGGTCATTTTTTGTCACATTTCCATCATTGTTTTAGTCTGTTTTGTTGCTATTTTCACAGCTTTCTAAAAGCTTAAAGAAACATAAAAGAAGATTTTGTCCGTCTTTGCTGTTTTTTAACCTCTTAACTCCCGCCTGAACCGAGAGGATCTTTTTCCTCAAGTCATCAGTTTTTTTTTCTCCATCATTTTTTTTGTTGGGTATTCAACTCATTTTTGTCATTTTTTGTCAATTTTTGGTATTTTTTTTTGTCACATTTAAAAAAAAAAATTCCAGCATTTTTTAGTCAAATTTTTGTCATTTTTTGTTGCATTTTGGTAATTTTTTGTCACATTTTTGTCATTTTTTCGTACCTTTTTTTTCAATTTCTTGTGACATTTTTGTCATTTTTTCATCCATTTTTTGTCACTTTTTTGTCACATTCCCATCATTGTTGTAGTCTCAGTTTTGTTGCTATTTTCACTGCTTTCTAAAAGCTTAAAGAAACATAAAAGAAGATGCAGATTTTGTCCGTCTTTGCTGATTTTTAACCTCTTAGCTCCCACCTGAACAGGTTTTCTCCAAATTCTCCAAATCCAAAAGCTTCTTCAAAATAGAGGCAAAAAACGAGAAGAAAATGAGGATGTAAACGCAACACAAAAAAAAGCTAAAAAGTGACAAAAAAGCGACAAAAATGACAAAAACCCAAAAAAGAAATGACAAAAATCCAGCAGAAAAACAAACAAAAATCCTGTAAAAAAAAAAAAAAAGACAAAAATCCAGCAAAAAAACAAAAATCCAGGAAAAAAAAGACAAAAGAGCAGCAAAAAAGTAATAATAAAGTGACAAAAACACATAAGGGAAACAAAAAGAATGCATTTGGTTTTGGCGGGAGGTAAGAGGTTAAAGGTCGGGGGATTTGTGCTGCACAGAGTCCGTACGAGCCGCGGTGGAAACAAACGTTAGCTTATGAGCTAACACTGAAGAGGCACCGTGAGCCCCCACAGCTGCAGCACAGAGGAGGAGGAGGAGGTGGAGAGAGGCTGCTGTGGAGCGGAGGGAGCTGCGCAGGAGGAGGAGCTGACCAGTGCAGGACACCACGCTCTGAAACAGGGACAAACTCAGGAGGCGGCTTTGAACGAGAGCTCCGTTCATGACAGCGACGCTGACGGTCTTTAACCCGACGTCTGTAAAGAGTTTAAGAAATGAACCAAGTCCAGAACAGATTTTGGAGTTTTTATTCATACCCTGTTGATACAAAAGACAATTTCCTAAAAATACTTTGAAAACCACAAAAAAAACTTGTGAAAGACATTTCATAAAACGTTAGCAAAATCCTTCATTCATTTGTGCGCAGCTGTGTTAGCCACGCGATGCTAAGTTAGCCACTTGATGCTAAGTTAGCTACACGATGCTAAGCTAGCAACTTGATGCTAAGTTAGCTACACGATGCTAAGCTAGCAACTTGATGCTAAGTTAGCTACACGATGCTAAGCTAGCAACTTGATGCTAAGTTAGCTACACGATGCTAAGCTAGCAACTTGATGCTAAGTTAGCTACCTGATGCTAAGTTAGCCATGTGATGCTAAGTTAGCCACTCGATGCCAAGTTAGCCACTCGATGATACGTTAGCCATTCAATGCTAAATAAGCCACTCAATGCTAAGCTAGCCGCTCAATGCTAAGTTAGCCACTCGATGCTAAGTTGGCCACTTGATGCTAAGTTAGCCACTCGATGCTAAGTTAGCCACTCGTTGCTAAGTTAGCCACTCGTTGCTAAGTTAGCCACTCGTTGCTAAGTTAGCCACTCGTTGCTAAGTTACCCACTTGTTGCTAAGTTAGCCACTCGTTGCTAAGTTAGCCACTCGATGCTAAGTTAGCCACTCGGTGCTAAGTTAGCCACTCGTTGCTAAGTTACCCACTTGTTGCTAAGTTAGCCACTCGTTGCTAAGTTAGCCACTCGATGCTAAGTTAGCCACTCGTTGCTAAGTTAGCCACTCGTTGCTAAGTTAGCCACTCGATGCTAAGTTAGCCACTCAATGCTAAGCTAGCCGCTCAATGCTAAGTTAGCCACTCGATGCTAAGTTAGCCACTCGTTGCTAAGTTAGCCACTCGGTGCTAAGTTAGCCGCACCATGCTACGTTAGCCTCGTGGCGATATTTGGTTGTTTATGTGCTCACTTCCGCTGGAGAAAGACAAACATGCAAAGTTCAGAGTTCAGTCTCGGTTTTTGCAGATCCCTTTTTGATGAAAAGTAGAAATCCGTGATAAAAAAAAAGTGCCTAAAAACACTTAGTGTTCAGTCCAAAACACCATCATCGAAAACGAGTGGATTTTCTCCTTCATGTTTTAAACCAAATGATCAGCCGGTGGTTTTAGAAATTGCACTTGAAGTAGGAAAAAATATGACTCTCCGCGGGCTGATCATTTCGATTAATGAAAGTGAAAAACGATTGAAGACGGGACGAAAAAATCCTCGAGACGATTCAAAAAACTCGAAACCCGGAGTCTGATATTCAAAACATTACTGGTGATGCGGAGAAGAAGATCAGGCAGAAAGGTCGACTTTGTGGAAGCTCCGGGTCCGGCTCTTTCAGAAAAAACCTCGTTAGCCGCCGATAAATCCAAAATGGCGTCTGTTTCTGGCTCTGGATAAATCCAAAATGGCGTCTGTTTCTGGCTCTGGATAAATCCAAAATGGCGTCTGTTTCTGGCTCTGGATAAATCCAAAATGGCGTCTGTTTCTGGCTCTCGATAAATCCAAAATGGCCACAAGAAGAGTTTCAGCTGGGCGGGGCACCGTTATATATGTTTCGATACCAGTACTTTAGCGATACTTGCTTTTCGATACCGATACCGATACTCAAATATTTGTTGTCTAGAACCAGGAAGTTTAACAATAATGTGTGGAAGATCTGCACGTTTACAATAGCGGGTTCATCTGTCAAGAAATGTGGGGAAAATGGAGGAAATATGAAAATATTAGTAATAAAAATGGGCCAAAAATTTGGAGGAAAAATGGGGCAAAAATAAGAGAAAATAGGAGGAAAATTTGGGAAAAAATTGGGAAAATTATGACAAAATTAAGGGAAAAAAAATAAATCTAAATATTTAGAAAATTGGGGGAAACATAGAAAATATTAGTAATAAAAATGGGGAAAGAACTGGGGAAAAAATGGGGCAAAAATAAGAAAATTGGGTGAAATTTAGGAAAAAATTGTGAAAATTATGATAAAATTAAGAAAAAAAAAAAAGAATTCTAAATATTTGGAAAATTGGGGGAAACATAGAAAATATTAGTAATAAAAACGGGCAAAAAATTGGGGAAAGAAATAGAAAAAAATTGAGCAAAAATAAGAGAAAATTGGAGCGAAATTTAGGAAAAAATTGGGAAAATTATGACAAAATTAAGGGGAAAAAATTGTAAAAAAAAATCTAAATAATTGGAAAATTGGGGAAACAGAAAATATTAATGAGAAAAAATAAGGAAATAAGAAAAAAAAATGTGCAAAAAAAAAAAAAGAATAAAAAAGGTGTAAAAAAAAATAGAAATATAGGGAAATAAATAAATAAAAACTTGGCAAAAATGGGGAAAAAAATATTTGTTTGAGATGAAGCAACAGCATCGAAACCTGGATCTAAAGACATACGGTGGTTTAACGGTGCCCAGCCCAAACTGTGAGTGACAATAAAAAGGTCTAAAGTGGAGGAAGAGTTTGTCTCTTGCATCGAGAATGCGGTTTCAAAGGTTTGCCATTCGAACAAAATCGGGAAAAGACTTCCATCTTCAAATGCATTTCCACAGGCTGAAGGTGAGGCTTCCTGAGAAGTCTGCGGGGGCACTTTTAAATCATTTCGTGGAAGAAAAGATGGCAGAATTTTCAGCACCGTAGTGAGGGGTTTCTCCTCAGCCTGTTTGTGGACGAGCGTCTGTAGAAACCGTCCAGAATAATGGCGTCAGACGGATTTAATGTGGCGGCTAACGGGTTCTCTCGAACAGAAGCATCACATCACAGAAACGAAACTGGTTTGTGGCTCCGTTCTGTGCGGTGGAGTGTGATCGTGGAGGTCGTCGCCTCACGAGGAGCAGAGGAGACCTTCCATGGCGGTGTCAGTCTCAGGAGAAGAAGAGCCGGCCCTTCTCGGAGCCCATCCGGCTGAGGCGCGGCATCTGCGTGGGCGAAGGCGGGACGTCCTGTCGGTACGGGCCTTTGGGGGAGGCGGGGTTCGACGTGGAGTAGGCGGGGTTTGACGTGGAGTAGGCGGGGTTCGGCGTGGAGTAGGCGGGGTTCGACGTGGAGTAGGCGGGGTTAGCTGCAGAGTAGGCGGGGTTAGCTGCAGAGTAGGCGGGGTTAGCTGCAGAGTAGGCGGAGTTAGCCGTGACGTAGCCGGCCTCGTGCTCGCGGCGCCTCTGCTCCTGCCTGAGCAGCTCGTGGGCCTCCAGCAGCACCCGCGCGTTCACCCCGCCCGCGTACGCCCCGCCCCCCGGGTACCCGTTGCTGCTCCGCTGGGACCCCGGGTACCCGTTGCTGCTCCTCCCCCCGGGCAGGGCGCCCCGCGGGCCCTGGTAGCTGGAGTAGCGCGGGTTGTCCTTGGCCGACTGGAAGACCTCGCCGGGCGGGAAGGCCGTGTCCCACGAGTCCTGGGACACGGAGCTGGGCTGTTTCCGCGGCTGCCTGCGGGACACAACACAGGGTCACGAGGGGAGACCATGTAACTGGTGGTGGACTGCCCCCTTGTGGGAGGAGTTATTGTACATTTTATTTTGGCCCTACACAAATATAAGTATCCACATTTTTAATTCGTAATTTCTAAGAATATATTAGGCGCTAAATCTGTTAGCATCCCTATGGCTTTTCCCATGTAAATTAGCATTGTGCTAACCACTCGCAAATGAGATCGTTTTTTTTAGGTTTTTATTATCTCTAAGTTGCTTATTTTATATTTTGATTGTATATTTGCCCAAATAAGATTGTCATATTGTGTTTCTGTAAAACAAACCAAAACAGCAAGACGCCTCCTGGTCCTTTATAGAGTTCAGGAATGTGACGTCATATCGCTAAGCATTATGGGAGCAGTAGGAATTGTAAACTAATGGAGATTTTACCGAGAGGATCTTTTTTGTCATTTTTTTGTCATTTTTTGTCATATTTTTTGTCACATTTTTGTCATTTTCTAATCAGTTTTTATCACATTTTTGTCAATTTTTTTGTCACATAAAAAAAAAAAAAAAAATCATACATTTTGTATCACATTTTTGTAATTTTTTTTTCATCAATTTTTTTAATCAAATTTTTGTCATCTTTTGTCACATTTTTTGTCAATGTTTTCTCATTTTTTGTCTTGTGAAATGTGACAAAAAAGTGACGAAACATTTATGAAAAAGTGGTAAAAATGTCACAAGAAATTGACCAAAAATTGACCAAAAAATTACAAAAAAGTGATAAAATTTTGACCAAAAAAATACAAAAATGTGGCAAAAAAATGACTAAAAAATGACAAAAAAAAAAGTGTCAACAAATGACAAAAAAATTACAAAAGTGAAACGTGAGGAAATAGATCCTCTCGGTTCAGGCGGGAGTTAAGAGGTTAAAGGAACAGGCCACCGTTTCTACACACTGAGATATGTTCTTACCTGAGCTTAGACGAGTTGATGTGTACCTGTCTGGTCTTTGTGTGTTCCCTCAGTCACGCAAAACGACCAAAGATGTTGTTAGCGTTTGGCCTCTCCCAGTGTATTCCTATGGCTCCAAACGGGGGTTAAGTTAGAAGCGACCGAGCTCTTCAGAGGCACAAAGACCCCACAGGTACGGATCAACTCGTCTAAGCTCAGGTCAGATCTCAGTGTGGGAAAACGGTGGCCTGTTCCTTTAAGACGCTTTAAGCTCAGGGAATGAATGCATCTGGGAAACTAAAAAGCACTCAGGAAAAGCAACAAAACAGAGACGCAGCGAGTGGAGCGAGGGGAGTCTGGTCTGGCGTGAGGTCGGGGCGAATGATCTGGTTTGAGATCAGGCCCAGACACAGGAAATGTGGGACGTAATGTCATCATGAAGACATTAGCGACAGCAGAGCTCGGCCAGAGCAAAACTCTGCTTCACCTGGAAACTAGCAAACCCCCGTCAAAAAACAATAAAGAGTCTTTACGCTGCACTCCCACGAAACTGAAACTTTAAAAGGTACACGTCTGACCAATTCCTGATTCATTATGCTTTAACCCACAAAACAAGACATTTACAGTTGTATTATAGTGGTATTATAGTAGTATTATAGTAGTATTATAGTAGTATTATAGTAGTATTATAGTAGTATTATAGTAGTAATATAGTTTATCTAAAGATCAAACGAGAAATCCACACTCTGAACTCTCTTTCCTCCGGTCTCTGTGTTTAGTACAGTAGAAGTAGCAGCAGAAATGGCAGTAGCAGTAGTAGAAGTAGTAGCAGAAATGGCAGTAGTAGTAGTAGCAGTAGCAGTAGTAGCAGTAATAGCAGTAGTAGTAGTAGCAGTAGCAGTAGCAGCAGTAGCAGTAATAGCAGTAGTAGTAGCAGCAGCAGTAGCAGTAGTAGTAGCAGTAGTAGCAGTAGTAGCAGAAATGGCAGTAGTAGTAGCAGCAGCAGTAGCAGTAGTAGTAGCAGTAGTAGCAGTAGTAGCAGAAATGGCAGTAGCAGTAGTAGAAGTAGTAGCAGAAATGGCAGTAGCAGTAGTAGCAGTAGCAGTAGTAGCAGTAGTAGCAGTAGTAGCAGTAGTAGTAACAGTAGTAGCAGTAGTAGCAGTAGTAGTAGCAGTAGTAGTAGCAGTAGTAGCAGTAGTAGCAGTAGTAGCAGTAGTAGCAGTAGTAGTAGCAGTAGTAGTAGCAGTAGCAGTAGCAGTAGTAGTAGAAATGGTAGTAGCAGTAGTAGTAGTAGCAGTAGCAGCAGTAGCAGTAGTAGTAGTAGCAGTAGCAGCAGTAGCAGCAGTAGCAGCAGTACTAGTACTAGTAGTAGTACCTGGGTAGGGAGCTGTACTGCCTCTGCGCTTGGCTGAACTCTCTCTCCTCCAGCCTCTGTCTCTGCAGCTGCACCTCCACAGACACAGAGTGACGTCCCGGGACGGTGTGGCCCCCGTTGGAGCTGCTCGGACTCTGAAACATCACACACAGGACTTTCACGTACGGAACACGGGTCTGGTTTAAACACGTGATTCATCCGTTTATTAATATAGTAAGATGTGTATTTCTGTGTTGTTTTGTAGGTCTTAGCTTTCAAATGAGGTGCTACCCTGGCCTATAGGAAATGTGCTTGGTTAGAGTGAGGGTAAAGTGGTGAGTTTCTCTGTTAGACTGACGACGGCTCCTCTGTCCCGCTGATGCTCTCGTCCCTCCTCACTGTGCTCTCTGTTAGACTGAAGCCTGAGCCCTGACGACGGCTCCTCTGTCCCGCTGATGCTCTCGTCCCTCCTCACTGCGCTCTCTCTGAAACTGAAGCCTGAGCCCTGACGACGGCTCCTCTGTCCCGCTGATGCTCTCGTCCCTCCTCACTGTGCTCTCTGTGAGACTGAAGCCTGAGCCCTGACGACGGCTCCTCTGTCCCGCTGATGCTCTCGTCCCTCCTCACTGTGCTCTCTGTGAAACTGAAGCCTGAGCCCTGACGACGGCTCCTCTGTCCCGCTGATGCTCTCGTCCCTCCTCACTGTGCTCTCTGAGACTGAAGCCTGAGCCCTGACGACGGCTCCTCTGTCCCGCTGATGCTCTCGTCCCTCCTCACTGTGCTCTCTGAGACTGAAGCCTGAGCCCTGACGACGGCTCCTCTGTCCCGCTGATGCTCTCGTCCCTCCTCACTGTGCTCTCTGTGAGACTGAAGCCTGAGCCCTGACGACGGCTCCTCTGTCCCGCTGATGCTCTCGTCCCTCCTCACTCTGCTCTCTGAGACTGAAGCCTGAGCCCTGACGACGGCTCCTCTGTCCCGCTGATGCTCTCGTCCCTCCTCACTGTGCTCTCTGTGAGACTGAAGCCTGAGCTCTGACGACGGCTCCTCTGTCCCGCTGATGCTCTCGTCCCTCCTCACTGTGCTCTCTGAAACTGAAGCCTGAGCCCTGACGACGGCTCCTCTGTCCCGCTGATGCTCTCGTCCCTCCTCACTGTGCTCTCTCTGTGAGACTGAAGCCTGAGCCCTGACGACGGCTCCTCTGTCCCGCTGATGCTCTCGTCCCTCCTCACTGTGATCTCTCTGAAACTGAAGCCTGAGCCCTGACGACGGCTCCTCTGTCCCGCTGATGCTCTCGTCCCTCCTCACTCTGCTCTCTCTGAAACTGAAGCCTGAGCCCTGACGACGGCTCCTCTGTCCCGCTGATGCTCTCGTCCCTCCTCACTCTGCTCTCTGTTAGACTGAAGCCTGAGCCCTGACGACGGCTCCTCTGTCCCGCTGATGCTCTCGTCCCTCCTCACTGTGCTCTCTGTGAGACTGAAGCCTGAGCCCTGACGACGGCTCCTCTGTCCCGCTGATGCTCTCGTCCCTCCTCTCTGTGCTCTCTGAGACTGAAGCCTGAGCCCTGACGACGGCTCCTCTGTCCCGCTGATGCTCTCGTCCCTCCTCACTGTGCTCTCTGTGAGACTGAAGCCTGAGCCCTGACGACGGCTCCTCTGTCCCGCTGATGCTCTCGTCCCTCCTCACTGTGCTCTCTGTGAGACTGAAGCCTGAGCCCTGACGACGGCTCCTCTGTCCCGCTGATGCTCTCGTCCCTCCTCACTGTGCTCTCTGTGAGACTGAAGCCTGAGCCCTGACGACGGCTCCTCTGTCCCGCTGATGCTCTCGTCCCTCCTCACTGTGCTCTCTGTGAGACTGAAGCCTGAGCCCTGACGACGGCTCCTCTGTCCCGCTGATGCTCTCGTCCCTCCTCACTCTGCTCTCTCTGAAACTGAAGCCTGAGCCCTGACGACGGCTCCTCTGTCCCGCTGATGCTCTCGTCCCTCCTCACTCTGCTCTCTCTGTTAGACTGAAGCCTGAGCCCTGACGACGGCTCCTCTGTCCCGCTGATGCTCTCGTCCCTCCTCACTGTGCTCTCTGAAACTAAAGCCTGAGCCCTGACGACGGCTCCTCTGTCCCGCTGATGCTCTCGTCCCTCCTCACTGCGCTCTCTGAAACTGAAGCCTGAGCCCTGACGACGGCTCCTCTGTCCCGCTGATGCTCTCGTCCCTCCTCACTGTGCTCTCTGTGAGACTGAAGCCTGAGCCCTGACGACGGCTCCTCTGTCCCGCTGATGCTCTCGTCCCTCCTCACTGTGCTCTCTGTGAGACTGAAGCCTGAGCCCTGACGACGGCTCCTCTGTCCCGCTGATGCTCTCGTCCCTCCTCACTGTGCCCTCTCTGAAACTGAAGCCTGAGCCCTGACGACGGCTCCTCTGTCCCGCTGATGCTCTCGTCCCTCCTCACTCTGCTCTCTCTGAGACTGAAGCCTGAGCCCTGACGACGGCTCCTCTGTCCCGCTGATGCTCTCGTCCCTCCTCACTGTGCTCTCTGAAACTGAAGCCTGAGCCCTGACGACGGCTCCTCTGTCCCGCTGATGCTCTCGTCCCTCCTCACTGTGCTCTCTGTGAGACTGAAGCCTGAGCCCTGACGACGGCTCCTCTGTCCCGCTGATGCTCTCGTCCCTCCTCACTGTGCTCTCTCTGTGAGACTGAAGCCTGAGCCCTGACGACGGCTCCTCTGTCCCGCTGATGCTCTCGTCCCTCCTCACTGTGCTCTCTGTGAGACTGAAGCCTGAGCCCTGACGACGGCTCCTCTGTCCCGCTGATGCTCTCGTCCCTCCTCACTGTGCTCTCTCTGAAACTGAAGCCTGAGCCCTGACGACGGCTCTTCTGTCCCACTGATGCTCTCGTCCCTCCTCACTGCGCTCTCTGAGACTGAAGCCTGAGCCCTGACGACGGCTCCTCTGTCCCGCTGATGCTCTCGTCCCTCCTCACTCTGCTCTCTCTGAAACTGAAGCCTGAGCCCTGACGACGGCTCCTCTGTCCCGCTGATGCTCTCGTCCCTCCTCACTGTGCTCTCTGTGAGACTGAAGCCTGAGCCCTGACGACGGCTCCTCTGTCCCGCTGATGCTCTCGTCCCTCCTCACTGTGCTCTCTGAAACTGAAGCCTGAGCCCTGACGACGGCTCCTCTGTCCCGCTGATGCTCTCGTCCCTCCTCACTCTGCTCTCTGAAACTGAAGCCTGAGCCCTGACGACGGCTCCTCTGTCCCGCTGATGTTCTCGTCCCTCCTCAGCCCTGGACTCTGACCAGTCTGGTCCAAATTAGCGTAAATGCGACACTTCCACAAAGACATATGTTAACCTCTGACCCCCCACCTTAACCGAGAGCATTTTCTCCAGTTCGGCTTTACCCAAATCTAAAGGCTTCTTGACTGGAGAGCAACACTAACGCCTCATTTGAAAGCAAACATCTAAAAGAGTGAGGGTAACTTTTTGTCACGTTGTCGCTGCATTTTTGTCATGTTTTAGTTGCTTTTTCATTACTTTTTTGTCACTTTTTCGTTGTGTTTTCATCTCTTGTTTTTCGTTGGTTTTTTTGTCATGTTTTTGTTGCTTTTTCATTACTTTTTGTGGCTTGTTTGTGTGTTTTCATCACTTTTTCGTCACTTTTTTGTCTCTTTTTTGTTGTGTTTTCGTCTCTTGTTTTTCGTTGTTTTTTTTGTCATGTTTTTGTTGTTTTTTTCATTGCTTTGTCGTCATTTTTTCGTCACATTTTGTTGTATTTTTGTTGCTTTTCCAGCACATTTTTGTTTTTGGATGCTTTTAGATTTGGGTAAAGCTCGGTTTCGCCCGGGATAAGGGTGAGGTAAAGTGAGAGGCCAGACCGGTGGCCCTGGAGCCAGTGACCCTTCTGTGCTCCTCCAGAATGGACATATGGCCAGTCCGCCCCTGCCCGCTGATGCTCTCGTCCCCCCTCACAGTGCTCTCTGAGACTGAAGCCTGAGCCCTGACGACGGCTCCTCTGTCCCGCTGATGCTCTCGTCCCTCCTCACTGTGCTCTCTGTCATCTGTCATCTGTGTTTCCCTCTGTGGCTCCACATCTGGATGCAGCAGATCCTCGGCCTGCGTTCTCTCATTGATAATAATCGAGGAGCTTTTGACCGTGTGCCTGGGTGTGAGCTGGCCTTTAGCCGCATTAGCGCTGACGTTGTGTCGGGTAAAGTTCACACAGCAGCCCTGGAGCAGCTCTGTCTCCTGTAGGTCACGCCTGATGAAAACATATCTCTTTATTTCAGAATCGTTTTGGATATTTGTTACAGACGACACTTGTGACAATAACGTTGTCACTGCAAACGCTCCAGGTGAACCAGAGCGCAAAGAATTTACATCTTAAAACCTAGATCTATGAAGGTTAACTTGTGTTTTTATTATCAAAGTGTTTCTTATACACTGAATTTACGTAACTGAATTGTTTGCATCTGTATTTATTTAACTATATTGAAAAAAAAAATCTGTGTAATTGTTTTATATTAATGCGTAATGCAGTGGTTCCCAACCTTTTTTGCCCCATGTCCCACTTGAGGCATTAATTTATACTCCGAGTACCCCCTACCCAGGGCTGGACTGGCAAAAAAAATCGGCCCGGGACTTTTGGGTCAAGACCGGCCCTCCAAAAAAAAAAAAAGTCATATTCAATGCAATAGTCGAGGTGATGAGCAAAACAATAAACCCTTGGCTTGAACTAAAACAGTATAAGCTACAAATCGAGGACAATAGTTGCATTTTGTTTCTGCCGAATTCAAGCTAACGCCTCAGAGACTCAACACTTTAATCTTTTCATTTATAACTTGAAGGAACTTTTGTAAAATCACTTAACAATCTTAATTGTTAATGAAGTTCCACTCGCGACTGCAACACAAATAAACTTCTCAAAACCAACCAAATTATCGCACTGTAGATTCAAGATGAAACGGTAAAACTCACCACGGAGTAATGGAGGTTTGGAGTGAAGATAGAAATCCCAAAAAGGCCAAACATTGTAAATCCTTTCAATGGAAACTAGAAGATTTAGAAACTGCGACGAGGGGCAAGACGGAGTCACCTGGCCAACTCCCAGCATGCACTTCTTTGCAAACATTTGTCTAAAATGTATAAAAATAGAAGTCTAAGGTTCTGTGGGTCCTGGAGGGAGTTACAATAAACTATTTCCTCTTATATTCACAATGTGAGGGGCATGAGTGTTATGTCCGAGAGGCCCATTGGTCATTATACGACATTATCTGGGAACCATGACTCAAGAAAGCGTGCTACTAGAGGGGTATAAAAAGTGGAGGAGTTGTGTAACTGCATAAGTGTATTGATAGAGCTTCGGCCGGCTTTTCCCGTTAACTGTGGGCCGGTGTTAAGGTATTATGGGCCTTATTTCGGCGTGATTGGCCCATCCGGTCCGAAAGTACGTCGGCCCACCGGGAAAACTCCCGAATCTCCCGATGGCCAGTCCAACCCTGCCCCTACCTCAAAGATCCTGCCAAAATCTTAACAAACTAAGCAACTTAACGTGGATTATTCAGTACTATGGTGTAATATTCAAAATACAGCAAAAATACTCTCAAAGTCAAGCCTTTTACTCAAAATCATAATTGAAACTAACTTTTCTTTGAAAGTAATATTGAAACTATCTCTTTCCCCTCCTTTTGAAATCTGAGGTAAGTCCAGGTACCCCCTGCCAAGTGCTCAAGTGCCCCAAGGGGTCCCCGTACCCCTGATTGGGAAACACTGGCGTAATGTACAAATAGGACACATGTAACTATACCGTTGAGATTGGGATCATCTTAGGAGAAAACACGGCCTAATGTCCAATGCTAACTGCTCCATGTAAACCAATGGACACCGCTAGGCTAGGCTAACCCATAGACATGAATGAGCGCTAAGCTAACACTCGCTTATCCTTGAGTTTCTTTAAAAAAACACCCAGGGGCGGACTGGCCGTACGTCCATTCTGGAAGAGCACAGAGGGGCCACCGGTCCCGCCTCAACCGAGCTTTACCCAAATCTAAAAGCTACAAAGAAAAGCATCAAAATAGCGAGAAAAAGAGGACGACAAAAAAGTGACAAAAAATGTGATGGAAGGTCAACAAAAACGTGAGAAAAACACGGACAAAAAAACCTACAAAAACGTGAGAAAAACACAACAAAAAATGATAGAAAAAATAATGAAAAAAACTATAAAAATATGACAAAAATGACATCACTTTTGTAGGTCTTAGCTTTCAAATGAGGCGTTACATTGTTGATCTCCAGTCGAGAAGCTTTTAGATTTGGGTAAAGCCCAGTATAAAAAAATATGAATCTAAAAGGAATTCCGTGGAGTATATGGTGCACCACAAGGTTCCATTTTGGGACCATTATTATTTATTATTTATATGAATGATTTTGCTTCTGTTTCTACGACCGCCTTTCCCGCTCTTTTTGCTGATGATGCCGATCAAAAAAAAAATTCACTCGGTTAAGGCGGGGGGTAAGAGGTTAAAATATGTATTGTCTATATGTATATGTCTCTAACACCAGACAGACAGGGGGCGCTGCAGGAGGACTGAGAGGAGCATCGTCAGAACTCGTTTGGTGTTGGACCTGGTGATGCACAGATGTTCCTGGTCGTGATGTGTGAGTGTGGCTGGACTTACCGCCTCAGCAGGAGGTGCAGGAGGAGGTGGAGGAGGTGGAGGAGGTGATGGAGGTGATGGAGGTGAAGGTGCAGACAGACAGAGGGACCATGCCGCAGACTCACACGTGGTTAATGCGGTGACAGAGTGACGGTGATGTTAGGGCCGGGTTACCGCGGTGATGGTTAGGGTGATGGCGGGGTTGCCGTGGCGACGGTGCGGCGGAGTTAGTTTTGTTTTTTTTGGGGGGAAAGAACAGGGTCATGTGACAAACTCCCACCGGGTCACATTCAATATTTATAAAACAATATACAATTATTTACAAAAACAGAACTCTTCATAACTCCAGACAAAGAGACGACACTTTAGGGCCGTTTTCTCCAAATGAGCTTTTCATTCCACTCTTTAAAGTGACTATGTGCAAGTTGGTCATTTCATACTCACAACTGCCCCCTCAGGTCATACGTGTAACTGCAGCCTCTGCATTACCTTTCTGCAGGAGTTCAGAGGCAGCTGTGGTGAACAGGTCTGAGCTCGGTCTACACATGAGGACACGGAGGAACATGGAGGGCAGGAAAATACTTTAACATTTGTAAACTCTGGACAGTCCCTTTAACAAGATCTCCACTAAATGTTGACCGATATATCGGGCCGATATTCGGGGATTTTACAATCTAGCGCTGATAAAAGCCGATATTTCCGTGACCGGAGGTGTTAGAGATTTCACGTTATTTGCATTGAAAAGATGCTAACGGCAACATGCTAATGCTAACGGTAGCTAATCAAACCTGGGACAGAAACTATGATTAAACCACATGAAGTAATCAAGAAAATCAGCCTCTGCTGGAGCGGCCGAGGAATTATGTTTTTACAGGATTATAGACGAGACATTTGGAACAATCAGCCAAACAATATCGGCCAAGAATATCGGCCTCAGAAAATCCCATATCGATCGACCTCTAATCTCCACTTCAGCTCCTACAGAGTTCAAACTTTACAGACTTGGGCTGAACAATATTTTAAAGGTTTTATTTTAAAGGGATGTTTTTATTCCAAGCCTGATATTTAGAGTTTTGAATTTAAAAATTCTGTGTTTTGTGTTTTATGTGGCGATGATTGTACCGAAAACAAATCCTAGTTTGTTCCTATTTCAAACAATGGCATTAAAAACTATTCTGATTCTGAAAGATCCAGAATATAACCAATAACCAACATGTCACAAATGAAAAACACACTTAAACACGACAACCGGTGAGAGCATCAGAATAAAAACATTTAAACCTGGATCCAGAGATTCTGGGGCATTTTTAGTCATAAAAGGCTTCATTTGATTTGTTTGTTTGTTTGTTTGTTTGTTTGTTTGTTTGATTATGAATTCACACCTGCAGAGTCTCTCCTGTTTTCCAGTGAAAAGTGACATTTCTTCCTCATATTGACGTCTTTAATCTCCAGCAGAACTGACGTCTCTCTGTTTCTGAAACACCTCGTTATCATTAAAGTCATTATGAACAAACCAGCGTTTTCTAAAAGCGCGTCTGACCCGGGCGAGGGGGCGGAGCCGAGTCCGACACATAAACATCCTCATGAACGTCAGCGCTCTTTGTTTTTCTGAGTTTAATGGAGTTTATGCTTCGGCCTCTGCTCCGGCGCCCACTCACCACCGCCGCCGCTCTCACCGCCGATGCTCTCGCCGCCGCCGCCGCGAGCGCCCGACACACACGAAGAACCCGCAGATCAGAAACTAAACCAGCCACAATTCAACACCGAGCCACAAACTCTTCAGCACTTTATTTATCAAAAAAAAAAAAAACATCCAAAAAGGTGAGATTTGTTCATTTGCTTCACGTTCATCTCGCCCTCAGTGAAACATTTACACTTCAAATAAATTAAGTCCAGAGTAAATGATGTGGTTGGAGGCGAACAGACCCCGGATCATTCAGAAAGCACTGCAGCTCCAACAACAAGAGCCTCTGGACAAAGATATGGTCACTTAAAGCCACACTGCGGAACATTTACCCGACAAACAGGGCCAGATCAGTCCAGATGTTTTTCTCTCTTCAGGAAACTCTTAGTCTGGAAAAGCTTCTTTGTCTCAGTCACATTTGAGTCATTAATAAATGTGATGTTTTAGTCCAGAATAAGTCGGTTTGTGGGAGACGCGAGTCACATGATCTAACTTTAGTCACATGATTTAACTTTAGTCACATGATTTAACTTTAGTCACATGATTTATCTTTAGTCACATGACAGGACTCGAGTCACATGATTTATCTTTAGTCACATGATTTAACTTTAGTCACATGATTTATCTTTAGTCACATGATTTATCTTTAGTCACATGATTTATCTTTAGTCACATGATCTAACTTTAGTCACATGATTTAACTTTAGTCACATGATTTATCTTTAGTCACATGATTTAACTTTAGTCACATGATTTATCTTTAGTCACATGATTTATCTTTAGTCACATGATTTATCTTTAGTCACATGATTTAACTTTAGTCACATGATTTAACTTTAGTCACATGATATATCTTTAGTCACATGATTTATCTTTAGTCACATGATTTATCTTTAGTCACATGATTTATCTTTAGTCACATGATTTATCTTTAGTCACATGATTTAACTTTAGTCACATGATTTATCTTTAGTCACATGATTTAACTTTAGTCACATGATTTATCTTTAGTCACATGATTTATCTTTAGTCACATGATTTATCTTTAGTCACATGATTTATCTTTAGTCACATGATTTAACTTTAGTCACATGATTTATCTTTAGTCACATGATTTATCTTTAGTCACATGATTTATCTTTAGTCACATGATTTAACTTTAGTCACATGATTTATCTTTAGTCACATGATTTAACTTTAGTCACATGATTTATCTTTAGTCACATGATTTATCTTTAGTCACATGATTTAACTTTAGTCACATGATTTATCTTTAGTCACATGATTTAACTTTAGTCACATGATTTATCTTTAGTCACATGATTTATCTTTAGTCACATGATTTAACTTTAGTCACATGATTTATCTTTAGTCACATGATCTAACTTTAGTCACATGATTTAACTTTAGTCACATGATTTAACTTTAGTCACATGATTTAACTTTAGTCACATGATTTAACTTTAGTCACATGATTTAACTTTAGTCACATGATTTATCTTTAGTCACATGATTTATCTTTAGTCACATGATTTATCTTTAGTCACATGATTTATCTTTAGTCACATGATCTAACTTTAGTCACATGATTTAACTTTAGTCACATGATTTAACTTTAGTCACATGATTTATCTTATGTCACATGATTTAACTTTAGTCACATGATTTAACTTTAGTCACATGATTTATCTTTAGTCACATGATTTAACTTTAGTCACATGATTTAACTTTAGTCACATGATTTAACTTTAGTCACATGATTTAACTTTAGTCACATGATTTAACTTTAGTCACATGATTTATCTTTAGTCACATGATTTAACTTTAGTCACATGATTTAACTTTAGTCACATGATTTAACTTTAGTCACATGATTTATCTTTAGTCACATGATTTAACTTTAGTCACATGATTTATCTTTAGTCACATGATTTATCTTTAGTCACATGATTTAACTTTAGTCACATGATTTAACTTTAGTCACATGATTTAACTTTAGTCACATGATTTATCTTTAGTCACATGATTTAACTTTAGTCACATGATTTATCTTTAGTCACATGATTTATCTTTAGTCACATGATTTATCTTTAGTCACATGATTTATCTTTAGTCACATGATTTATCTTTAGTCACATGATTTATCTTTAGTCACATGATTTATCTTTAGTCACATGATTTAACTTTAGTCACATGATTTAACTTTAGTCACATGATTTATCTTTAGTCACATGATTTAACTTTAGTCACATGATTTATCTTTAGTCACATGATCTAACTTTAGTCACATGATTTAACTTTAGTCACATGATTTAACTTTAGTCACATGATTTAACTTTAGTCACATGATTTAACTTTAGTCACATGATTTAACTTTAGTCACATGATTTATCTTTAGTCACATGATTTAACTTTAGTCACATGATATATCTTTAGTCACATGATTTAACTTTAGTCACATGACAGGACTGGAGTCACATGATCTAACTTTAGTCACATGATCTAACTTTAGTCACATGATTTATCTTTAGTCACATGATTTAACTTTAGTCACATGATTTATCTTTAGTCACATGATTTATCTTTAGTCACATGATTTAACTTTAGTCACATGATTTATCTTTAGTCACATGACAGGACTGGAGTCACATGATCTAACTTTAGTCACATGATCTAACTTTAGTCACATGATTTATCTTTAGTCACATGATTTAACTTTAGTCACATGATTTATCTTTAGTCACATGATTTAACTTTAGTCACATGATTTATCTTTAGTCACATGATCTAACTTTAGTCACATGATTTATCTTTAGTCACATGATTTATCTTTAGTCACATGATCTAACTTTAGTCACATGACAGGACTGGAGTCACATGATCTAACTTTAGTCACATGATTTATCTTTAGTCACATGATTTATCTTTAGTCACATGATTTATCTTTAGTCACATGATTTATTATCTTTAGTCACATGATTTATCTTTAGTCACATGACAGGACTGGAGTCACATGATCTAACTTTAGTCACATGATTTATCTTTAGTCACATGATTTATCTTTAGTCACATGATCTAACTTTAGTCACATGACAGGACTGGAGTCACATGATCTAACTTTAGTCACATGATTTATCTTTAGTCACATGATTTATCTTTAGTCACATGATTTATCTTTAGTCACATGACAGGACTGGAGTCACATGATCTAACTTTAGTCACATGATTTATCTTTAGTCACATGATTTAACTTTAGTCACATGATTTAACTTTAGTCACATGATTTAACTTTAGTCACATGATTTAACTTTAATCACATGATTTATCTTTAGTCACATGACCTGACTCGAGTCACATGACTTGATCAAAGCTCCAGAAAGACTTGACTCAGGACTTGTCTTTTGTGACTGGAGTCTTGACACTAATGACTGACTCACTGTATTATTATATTTATTAGTGATTCCGTGTGAAACCAGCACATCTGTGTTTACATGATCATTAACATGACGCTTCTTCTGTTTCCCGACACAGCACTTCATCAACACATGGAGAAAAGGCCGGAGGAAATGTGTGTTTCTTTAAATCAGGGGTAAATCAGGGGTAAATCAGGGGTGCCCAAAGTGGGGCCCCCCAGAGTGACCTACTTTTGCCCTGCGTGTGATTAATACTGACTCTCTTCCATTCATTCTCAATGGTAAATATGGATGCAGTACACTTTTTGACCACGAGCGTCAAATTGGGGGCGCTGTTTCACTCCTTTCACAGAGTTATGGAAACACTGTTGTGGTGTCTTTGTATTTATCAATCACAGAGCGCTGTAGCATCGACTTTCACAGTTTTCCAACTTTTATTGCAAAGGTTAGTACATTAACAACAGTTTATGTTAAAAACTGACTTATAAAAGAATTGATGCTGAACTGAAATAATCTAATGTGGCATTTTCTTTGAGTGAACGAATGAGGTAAAGTTCCTGTAGGCGCTGCAGATACAGGTGTGTTTGTTTTTGCACTAAATCGCTACAATGGTTGATTTTGTTCTATCAAAACTTGGCTTTTGCCGTAGTTACCATTTGTTTTAATATAGCGTGTTATTTGCATAGAAAGAATCAAATGCAAATATAGCTTATCGAAAACATTAAAAGTAAATAAAACAAAGTAACTTCATAATTTGCAGTTGTATGTGTTTTTTGTGCTTAACATCCCACAGGCACTTTTTGTACTAGTTTGTTTTGTATTTCATGATTGTTTTCTGGAGCCGCACACGGTCCAGTTACAGCCGGACTGAAGACTGTGCAGAATCCGAGCAAACAGGGGCCGGGGCGTCACAGGGGAACCCCGGACTCAAACCATCAGAACAAGGAAAGACTGCAGGAAAAGCAGCTCATGTTTAAAAGACTCTCTAGCGCCCCCTTTGTGCACCTTAAAGAGGGGGTATTCTGCTTTTTTCAGTCCCACAGCACCAGTCTATATCACACTACAATGATGACAAACCTTCTGTTGGTCTGTAAATGCAGTAAATTAGAATAACTGCCTTGTATAAAATGTCTCTCTCAAAATGGCTGTAGTGAATGTCTTGAAATCGGCCTCTGTCTCTTTCTCCCACCTGAACCGAGAGATCTTTTTCCTCACGTTATCAGATTTTTTCCCCAGCATTTTTTTGTTGGGTGTTCAACTCATTTTTGATAACTTTTTTGTCAATTTTTTGGTCCTTTTCTGTAAATTTTTTATTAATTTTTTGTCACATTTTTGTCATTATTTGTCCATTTTGATCACATTTTTTATCACATTTTTGACACATTTTCGTCAATTTTTTGTAACTTTTTTTGTCTTTTTTTTTTTTGGGTCAATTTGTCGTCCATTTTTTATCAATTTTTGTCACATTTTTGTCATTTTTTGGTCATTTTTTCGTCCATTTTTCATCAAATTTTTCATACATTTTTTTGTCACATTTTTGTCAAATTTTTGTCATTTTTTGGTCTGTTTTTTGTAAATTTTTCATCAAATTTTTGTCACATTTTTGTCATTTTTTGTCACTTTTTTATCACAATTTTTATCAAATTTTTGACACATTTTCGTCAATTTTTTGTAACTTTCTTGTCAAATCTTTATCACATTTTTACCATTTTTTTGTCATTTTTTTGTTATTTTTTCATCAAATTTTTCATCAATTTTTTGTCACATTTTTGTCATTATTTGTCATTTTTTATCACATTTTTTTATCACATTTTTGACACATTTTCGTCAATTTTTTGTTACTTTTTTGTCATTTTTTTCTTTTTCTTTTTTTGGTCAATTTGTCGTCCATTTTTTATCAATTTTTGTCACATTTTTGTCATTTTTTGGTCATTTTTTCGTCCATTTTTCATCAAATTTTTCATACATTTTTTTGTCACATTTTTGTCAAATTTCTGTCATTTTTTGGTCTGTTTTTTGTAAATTTTTCATCAAATTTTTGTCACATTTTTGTCATTTTTTCGTCAAATTTTTGTAACTTTCTTGTCAAATCTTTATCACATTTTTGTCATTTTTTGTCACTTTTTTATCACAATTTTTATCACATTTTTGACACATTTTCGTCAATTTTTTGTAACTTTCTTGTCAAATCTTTATCACATTTTTGTCATTTTTTTGTCATTTTTTTGTTATTTTTTCATCAAATTTTTCTCACATTTTTGTCATTTTTTCGTCACATTTTTGTCAATTTCTTGTGACATTTTTGTTACATTTCCATCATTGTTTTCGTCTCAGTTTTGTCGCTATTTTCACACCTTTTTTCCAGAAGCTTTTGGACTTCGGTAAAGCCAAACTGGAGAAAATGTGCTCGGTTCAGGCGGGAGTTAAGGGGTTAAGAACCTCTGAGCCTTTAGACACGCCCCCTCCACACGCTGTGGTTGGTTACTCGGCTGGTGACGAAAGCTCGGAGGCGTCTCCAGGAGGTGGGGGCGTTCCTAGGAGGACTCAGGCAAACCTATCCCTAAAATGGCCGCCATCAGAGTCTTTACAGATGACTCAGAAATACGTGAATGTGCCAAGGCAACACTTCAGGCATGTTTTTAATACACCCCCCCTTTAAAAGCCTCTCCCCCCGGACCGTCCCGCAGTGTGGCTTGAACATTTCCCGGCCGGACGTTCGTCTTTAACACTTCACAGAAACATGGTAAAGTCTGTGTTTTGGTCGCGTCGCTTCGTCTTCACATTTGAACTCCAGTCCGAGATGAAAACAAAGGCACTTTCCCCTCGTGTGACAGGAAGTGGGAGTGGTTAGTGGCGGCGGGGGCGGTCCATGCAGGTGATTGACAGGTGACAGAGTGGTTAGGGGCGGGGCCATTACCCGGTTTGGATCGCTCTCGCTGGATGAAGGCTCCAAAGTCAAAGGTCCGTTTGTTTTGGGTGTTTTTAAACTCGTCTCTGTGCACGGGATGTAGCATAGCGCCATGATGCTAACTTCCTGTTGGGTTACGACTACTTCCTGTCATTGTTTGACCCTGTGCAGAGTTAGCCGTGTCTCGCTGGAATAAAGTATGACGCAGAAAACAAGCAGCTGTTGGATAATCAGCTACAAACTTTACGGCGACTTCTGTGTTTGTTACTAGCGCTTTAGCTTTGATGCTAACCCTACGGCGACTTCTGTGTTTGTTACTAGCGCTTTAGCTTTGATGCTAACCCTACGGCGACTTCTGTGTTTGTTACTAGTGCTTTAGCTTTGATGCTAACCCCACAGCGACTTCTGTGTTTGCTACTAGTGCTTTAGCTTTGATGCTAACCCTATGGCGACTTCTGTGTTTGTTACTAGTGCTTTAGCTTTGATGCTAACCCTATGGCGACTTCTGTGTTTGTTACTAGTGCTTTAGCTTTGATGCTAACCCTATGGCGACTTCTGTGTTTGTTACTAGTGCTTTAGCTTTGATGCTAACCCTATGGCGACTTCTGTGTTTGTTACTAGTGCTTTAGCTTTGATGCTAACCCTACGGCCACTTCTGTGTTTGCTACTAGCGCTTTAGCTTTGACGCTAACCTTTACGGCGACTTCTGTGTTTGTTATTAGCACTTTAGCTTTGATGCTAACCCCACGGCGACTTCTGTGTTTGTTATTAGCACTTTAGCTTTGATGCTAACCCTATGGCGACTTCTGTGTTTGTTACTAGCGCTTTAGCTTTGATGCTAACCCTACGGCCACTTCTGTGTTTGCTACTAGTGCTTTAGCTTTGATGCTAACCCTACGGCGACTTCTGTGTTTGTTATTAGCACTTTAGCTTTGATGCTAACCCCACGGCGACTTCTGTGTTTGTTACTAGTGCTTTAGCTTTGATGCTAATCCTACGGCCACTTCTGTGTTTGTTACTAGTGCTTTAGCTTTGATGCTAATCCTACGGCGACTTCTGTGTTTGTTACTAGCACTTTAGCTTTGACGCTAACCCTACGGCGACTTCTGTGTTTGCTACTAGCGCTTTAGCTTTGATGCTAACCCTACGGCGACTTCTGTGTTTGTTACTAGCGCTTTAGCTTTGATGCTAACCCTACGGCGACTTCTGTGTTTGCTACTAGCGCTTTAGCTTTGATGCTAACCCTACGGCGACTTCTGTGTTTGTTATTAGCGCTTTAGCTTTGATGCTAACCCTACGGCGACTTCTGTGTTTGCTACTAGCGCTTTAGCTTTGATGCTAACCCTACGGCGACTTCTGTGTTTGTTACTAGCGCTAAATTGATCTTTTTCCTCACGTCATCAGATTTTTTTTCACTTTTTTTGTTGGGCAGTCGTCTCATTTTTGTCAAATTTTCGGGACTTTTTTGTCACTTTTTCGTCAAATTATTCGAATTTTTTTGTCAAATTCTTATCACTTTTTTGTCCATTTTTTCTCAAGTTTTCGTCAATTTTTTGTCAATTTTTTTGCCCCATTTCATTTTTATTTAGTTTTATTTTAGTCGACTAAAATATCTGGACATTTTAGTCACAGTTTTAGTCTCAAGAAAAACTTTTAATTTAGTTTTAGTCCAATTTTAGTCGTTAAAAATATCACTTTAACTAAAATTAAGACGAAATTAACAATGCAACAGATTAGCAGGATTCCAGCATGATGATAAATGCTTTTAAATGCCCTAAAGCACTGGTTTTCTATTAGCCAGTGTTTTACCGGATCTGTTTGAATTGAGGTTCTGTCCCCAAACAAATGAATGAAGCCAGTCCTTATGTTGAAGTACGTGAGGTGTGTTTTGTCCGTGTCATTACATTTATATCATTGGCTGAAAACATCTGGATCGTTCATGTTTTCAGTGGTGGGAGACGAGTTAACTAAGAACATCCCGAGCACAGAGCCTAGAGTTAAAAGACTGAGTAACAATGACCGGACGGAGCGACTTTGACGTGTTTCGGATCCAAACGGGGCGATGGCGCGGCCGCCTCATGCAGGTCCCGCGGTGCCGGTGAGGTTAGTGACGTTAGCGCCGCGCTGCTCCTCCGCGGCTGCAGGGGGCAGCAGGGGGCAGCGGGGGGCGGCCTCACACACTCACCCAGGACTGCTCGTAGCCGTAGGAGCCGCGGCCGTCGCCCTGCTCGTCCGAGGGGGTCTGCGCCCGCTGGAACTCCTGCCGCAGCCGCTGTATCCGGTCGTGGTTACTGGGCGTCAGGCGGGAGCTGGAGGAGGGAGAGAAAGGGAGACAGAGGGAGACAGAGGGAGACGGAGGGAGACAGAGGGAGACAGAGAGAGACAGAGGGAGACAGAGGGAGACGGAGGGAGACAGAGGGAGACGGCGTGAGGTTAACGGGACATAAAGCAGTTCACACATGACTGAAATGAAGAGGATGATGGCAGGAGGTTTGGAACTTCAGGGTTTGTGCGACATCTGCACAAACGTGATGACAAACTTTGTGAGCTTCGAGACGTGTTAAATATACGAGAATAAAAGAGAGTCAAGAACCGATCCCTGAGGAACTCCGTGTTCAAGATCAGCAGATACCAGGTTTTATACTGTATATATTATATATTATATATATATATATATATATATATATATATATATATATATATTATATACCGGGTTTAACCTCTGAACTCCCGACTGAACCGAGAGGATCTTTTTCCTCACGTCATCAGATCTTTTTTCCAGCAGTTTTTTGTTGGGTATTCAACAACAATTTCTGTAACTTTTTTGTCATTTTTTGGTCACATTTTTGTCATTTTTTTGTCCAATTTTTATCATTTTTTTAATAATTTTTTAATCAAATTTTTTATCAAATTTTTATCAAATTTTTATCAATTTTTTGTCCATTTTTTGTCCATTTTTCGTCATTTTTTTTGTCCCATTTTTGTAATTTTTTTGTCAATTTTTTGTCATTTTTTCATAATTTTTTATCAAATATTTGTCATTTTTTGGTCACATTTTTATCACATTTTTGTCAAAAAAAATTGACCAAAAAAAGACAAAAAAATAACAAAAAATGAAAAAAATGAGTTGAATACCCAACAAAAAAATGATGAAAAAACTCTGATGACGTGAGGAAAAAGATCCTCTCGGTTCAGGCGGGAGTTTAGAGGTTAAAATACAAACTGCCTGACAAAACAAAACAAGCACATTCTCTGTTTGAAGAAGCTTCTGCAGCGTCCAAAGCTCCAGTGTTAGATCTCGTACTGAGTGTGACCTCTGTGCAAAGCCTTCTCCAGCACATCCTCAACAGGGTAACAGAATATTCCACACGTCGCGGTTCGTCCGTGGTCCCATTATCAGATCTGAAATGTCAGGGCTTTAAGGAGCGCCTGCAGGGACGGCTCCTCCATCACCACAGGCTCATCTGATCTGAACAGCTGAAAGGTCAACTCCCTCCTCTCTGCCTGGAGAACATGGAGAACATCTGTAACACCTGCAGGGACCAGCACGGCCTCCCTGTTATTACAGACTGGACAGCTGAAAGGTCAACTCCAACAGCGGCACTTTTCAAACACCCGTCACACACAGAAGCTCTGACCAGCTGGTTCAGGCCAGAGGCAGCGAGTCAAGGTGTTTCTTCAGACTCATTCAGCAGAGCAGCAACACACACTTTTAACCCCTTAACTCCCACCTGAACCGAGCACTTTTTCTCCAGTTTGGCTTTTTCCTCATGGCATCAAATTTTTTTCCATCTTTTTTGGGGTAACTCATTTTGTAACTCATTTTGTAACTCATTTTTTAAATCATTTTTTGTCATTTTTGTGTCATTTTTTTCGTCATTTTTTTTGTCATTTTTTGTTATTTTTTGTCATTTTTTAAAATCATTTTTTTGTTGATTTTTTGTCGATTTTCTGTCATTTTTTTGTTATTTTTTGTCATTTTTTATAATCATTTTTTAATCATTTTGTAATCATTTTGTAATCATTTTTTTGTCAATTTTTTTGTCATTTTTTGTCTTTTTTTGTCAATTTTTTTCAATTTTTTGTCGATTTTTTGTCGATTTTTTGTTGATGTTTTGTTGATGTTTTGTTGATTTTTTGTCATTTTTGTGTCATTTTTTTCGTCATTTTTTTCGTCATTTTTTTGTCATTTTTTAAATCATTTTTTGTCATTTTTTGTCAATTTTTTTAAATCATTTTTTATCATTTTTTTGTCCATTTTTTGTCATTTTTTTGTCATTTTTTTAAATAATATTTTGTCCATTTTTTTGTCCATTTTTTTGTCACTTTTTTAAATCATTTTTTGTTATTTTTTGTCATTTTTTTTTCCATTTTTTGTCATTTTTTGTAAATTTTTTAAAATCATTTTTTATCATTTTTTTGTCCATTTTTTGTCATTTTTTAAAATCATTTTGTATCTTTTTTTTGTCCATTTTTTTGTTATTTTTTGTCACAGTTTTGTTGCTATTTTCACACCTTTTTCCCAGAAGCTTTTAGAAAATGTGCTCGGTCCAGGCGGGAGTTAAGGGGTGAAAGAACATGAGACAAAGCGCCTGAAGCTTGGTGAGACCTCACAGAGCGCCTGAGAGGTGCTCAGAGCGCCCGGGGTCAGAGTGAAACAGTGAAACAGTGAGTGAGGCGTGTTCAGAGGCAGCGTGTTCAGAGGCGGCGTGTTCAGCGTGTTCAGCGTGTGCAGAAGTCAGTCATTTGCCGTGTGTAATCTACTGCTTTGAACTGAATTAACTGGATGACTCCCCGAGGACACGCTCTTCACTCTCCACTTCACTCCGGCTCGGGCGCTCGTGTGCAAACGCCGCCGCCGCCGCCGCCGCTGACATTTAAAAGCCCTCAGAAAAGATTAATAAGGAATGAAGAGCCGCATGTTTGGGGTTTTCCAGTTAATCCACACATTTGAGACCGGGCGACTTCTTCTTCTGTGACTCTGACTCTGCAAATGGAGCCACTAAAGGTCAGAGGTTAAAGTCTAGTCCCTGTGTCTTTAGCCGCTGCTGTCGCCCCCACACAGGAAATGACCATATTTGGATTACAGAGTCTTTCCTGCTACACGTGGATACCGAACATGTCAGTATTTGTGAATGAATGAGCGCGAGAAAGAGAGAGTTTGATCTGTTTTCCTCTGACAGGGTGATTAACCTCTTAACCCCCACCTCAACATGTTTCTCCTGTTCTCCAAACCCTCGCAATCTAAAAGCTGCTTCACAACAGAGACAAAAAACAGAAGAAAATGAGGATGTAAACTGACGAAGAGTCTCCCTTTCTCATCAGAGAGACTCCGACTCTGGCCACTTTTAAAGCATGTTTTAACCTGTGGCTAAAGGAAAACCAGGCCTGGGACACTTTAGTTGTTACTGCATTTATTGTTGTCACATTATGTTAAATGTAAATTGTAAGTTGTGTCTGTGTTTCCTGCCTCGGGACGACAGATGGAAACTAGCATCTCTGCTATAATCTGGCATATTTACAGAGCTCATGTGCAACTGTTCATTAATATGCATTGTCCCTGTCAAATAAATACATTTTAAAAAAAATGACAAAAATCCAGCAAAAAAGTGACACAAATTTACCAAAAAAATGACAAAAATCCACCAAAAAAGTGACAAAAATCCTGCAAAAAAAAGACAAAAATCAGACAAAAAAATGTTTTTGTCTGATTTTTGCTGGATTTTTGTCATTTTTTTGTTGGATTTTTGTCTTTTTTTTGCAGGATTTTTGTCACTTTTTTGTTGGATTTTTGTCATTTTTCTGACCTTCCACCTGAACAGAGCACTTTCTTGGTTTGACCCAAATGTAAAAGCTTATTGGAAAAAGTGTAAAAAAAACAAAGAAGCGACAAAAATGTGACAAAAAACAATGAAAAATGTGACAAAAAAAATAATTGAAAAATTGACAAAAAATTATAAAAACAAAAAAAAATAAATATATTTTTGTCAATTTTTTATAATTTTTTGTCAATTTTTCTATTATTTTTTTGTCCATTTTTTTAAAATTTTGTCACATTTTTTATTGTTTTTTGTCACATTTTTCATTATTTTTATTGTCACATTTTTCATTGTTTTTTGTCACATTTTTGTTGCTTCTTTGTTTTGTTTTTTTACACTTTTTCCAATAAGCTTTTACATTTGGGTCAAACCAAGAAAGTGCTCTGTTCAGGTGGAAGGTCAGAAAAATGACAAAAATCCAACAAAAAAATGACAAAAATCCAGCAAAAAAATGACAAAAATCCAACAAAAAAGTGACAAAAATTTACCAAAAAAATGACAAAAATCCATCAAAAAATGACAAAAATCCATCAAAAAATGACAAAAATCCATCAAAAAATGACAAAAATCCATCAAAAAATGACAAAAATCCAACAAAAAAGTGACAAAAATTTACCAAAAAAATGACAAAAATCCAGCAAAAAAGTGACAAAAATCCTGCAAAAAAAAGACAAAAATCCCCCAAAAAAAGACTAAAATCCAGCAAAAAAATGACAAAAATGCAACAAAAAAGTGTCAAAAGTGCCATTAAAAAAGAGACAAAAACTCATAAGGGAAATAAAAAGACGACTTTGGCAAAGAGGAGAGAGTGCACTTGGTTTTGGCGGGTGGTTTAACCTCGTGACCCCCGCTTTAACTGAGCACATTTATCCAGTTTTACCCAAATCTAAAAGCTTCTCGACTGGAGCTTCCTCATTACGGTCGGTCCTTCTTGGTTGTGATATTTCAGTCTGAATAATGTCCCCCTCGTTCTGTCCCGGCTGCTGTTGGTGTCGGGGTTAATCCCGGTCAGTCACAGAGCTAATAACACACTCCTCCCTGACCCCTGGGTGACCTCTGACCCCGGACAAGCCCGAGCTAATCTCTGTGCGTGGACCGGCTCCTCCTGCAGACGTTTCCGTGTCTCAGCGTTCAGGCTTCAGGTTCTAACTCTTTAACACTTTAACCTCTTACCTCCGCCTTAACCGAGCAGTTTCTCCAGTTCAGCTTTACCCAAATCTTACAAGTTCTCACCTGGCGCTTACAAAACAGATCCTTGTCCTCACATCGCTGCCTCGTTGTTTCACTTTTTCACATTCTTTTTCATCTCATGTTTGCCAGAGTTTGACACATTTTTGTTTTGTTTTGTCACATTTTTCAATTTCTTTTTTTGTCATTTTTTAATATTTTTTTGTCACATTTTTATAATTTTTGTCACATTTTTCATTAATTTTTTTGTCACATTTTTTATTGTTTTTTGTAAATGTTTTGTTGTTTTTTGTCAATATTTCATTTCTTTTTTTGTCACATTTTTATTTTTTGGTGTCAATTTTTTTATATTTTTTTTTCACATTTTTATTATTTTTTTTGTACATTTTTTGTTGTTTTTTGTCAATTTTTCAATTATTTTTTTGTCAATTTTTTTTACATTTTGTCACATTTTAAATACATTTTTTTGTCACATTTTTTATTGTTTTTTGTCACATTTTTTTTTTTTGTCACATTTTTTATTGTTTTTTGTCTCATTTTTTATTGTTTTTTGTCACATTTTTTATTGTTTTTTGTCACATTTTAAATTATTTTTTGTCACATTTTTCATTGGTTTTTTTGTCACATTTTTTATTGTTTTTTGTCACATTTTTGTCGCTTCTTTGTTTGTTTTTTTTACACTTTTTCCATTAAGCTTTTACATTTGGGTAAAACCAAACTGGAGAGAAAGTGCTCTGTTCAGGTGGAAGGTCAGAGGTTTGGTTTGACTCGTGTCCTCTTAACGTCTGAGCTTTAACAGCAGCTTCAGACCCGTGTGGTGGTGATGACCCTCCTCCTGATGTTTCCTCCTGACGTTCCTCCTGAGTCTGCAGTGGAGGAACGTGGAGGCGTCGGAGAAACAGACCTCATGAGGAGCATCTCACTGTGACTCACTCTCATTATCATTTATCATCAGCTTCTGGAGTCTCACTCTTTATGACAGTCAGGAGACAGTCATGTAAATACAGAGAGGAGGAAGAGGAGGGACTGCAGACTTAAGGAGGGGTAAAGTGTGGAGTCTGATGGAGCCACTAAAGGTCAGAGGTTAAAGTATTCTGCTTTTTCAGTCCCATAGCACCAGTCTATATCACACTACAATGATGACAAACCTTCTGTTGGTCTGTAAATGCAGTAAATTAGAATAACTGCCTTGTATAAAATGTCTCTCTCAAAATGGCTGTAGTGAATGTCTTGAAATAGGCCTCTGTCTCTTTAACCTCTTAACTCCCACCTGAACCGAGCCATTTTCTCCAGTTTGGCTTTACCCCAATCCAAAAGCTTCTGGAAAAAAGGTGAGAAAATAGCGACAGAACTGAGACGAAAACAATGATGAAGATGTGACGAAAAAGTGAGAAAACTTAGACAAAAAACGGACTAAAAGTTGTCAAAAAAATGACCAAAATTTGACAAAAAAATTGACAAAAAAATGACAAAAAATTGTTTAAAAAAATGACAAAAATGTCACAAAAAAATGGACAAAAAATGGACCAAAAAATGAAAAAAAATGAAAAAAATGTGATTAAAAAATGACGAAAAATGACAAAAATATGATAAAAATGCTACCAAAAAAATAAAAAAATAAATTGATAAAAAATAGCAAAAAATTGAGAAAAAATGGACGAAAAAAAATGACAAAAATTTGACAAAAAATGACAAAAAAGTTACAAAAATGAGTTGAATACCCACAAAAAAATGATGGAAAAAAAAAGAATCTGACGTGAGGAAAAAGATCCTCTCGGTTCAGGCGGGAGTTAAGAGGTTAAAGAGGGGGTGTTCTGCTTTTTTCAGCCCCACAGCACCAGTCTATATCACACTACAATGATGACAAACCTTCTGTTGGTCTGTAAATGCAGTAAATTAGAATAACTGCCTTGTATAAAATGTCTCTCTCAAAATGGCTGTAGTGAATGTCTTGAAATAGGCCTCTGTCTCTTTAAGAACCTCTGAGCCTTTAGACACGCCCCCTCCACACGCTGTCTGTGGCATCAGTGGGGAGGGGGTTCTGCTGAGGAGCAGTGGTCGGTTACTCGGCTCGGAGGCGTCTCCAGGAGGTGGGGGCGTTCCTAGGAGGACTCAGGCAAACCTATCCCTAAAATGGCCGCCATCAGAGTTTTTACAGATTACTCAGAAACACGTGAATGTGCCAAGGCAACACTTCAGCCATGTTTTTAATGAGGGAGTGACAGAATAACATGATGGAAAGTTTGAAAAAGTCCAGTTTGCAGAATACCCCTTCTCTGTCATGGCCGCCGTGTGTTCATTAATAAACTCCTCCTCCTCCTGCGGCGTCTCCGTGCGAGTGGAGGAGCTCATAAATCACGGTGCGTTTAGGAGCCGCTCGATTGGACGCCTCGTTTGTCCTGATCCCGGGAGACGCCGCCGTAAACGCACGATCCGTCAGCACGGGCAGAGGCACATACGTGTTCCTGAAGCACATACGTGTTCCTGCAGAGACACGTGTGTGCTTCTGCATCAGCTCAGGACCATGGCTGTGTCAGGTGCCCTCCCGCGCTCCTGAAGTAACCACCAGTCTGACATAGATGCGTCTAATTAACACCAGGACGGAGACACAGAGTCACATCAGCAAAGAAAACATGTATAAGAGCTTCCGGGGGCCATAACCGGCCCTCCATCATCAAACTCTGGCCCTCGAGATGATTTTGAGAAACATTATGACCCAAATCAGAGCTCGAATGCCTGTTAAAGTACCAAGAAATGACTTAAATCTATTTGGATTAAGAGATTAAATCTAAAGATTGAGTAGATTTGGTCTGACCTCAAAGCAGATCAAACCTATTCTTGCCAATGGAACAAGCACAAGTTTTTTCTGAATTCAGATTATTTTGTATAATTTCAAGTGAAAAATGTATATTTTTTACAGTATGAGTTAATTTGTGTGAAAAAAACGACAAAAAATGACAAAAAAATGACAAAAAAATGACAAAAAATGACAAAAAAATGACAAAAAATGACAAAAATTAGACAAAAAAATGACAAAAAAATGACAAAAAAATGACAAAAAATGACAAAAAAATGACAAAAAAATGACAAAAAAATGTCAAAAAAATGACAAAAAAACCGACAAAAAAATGACAAAAAATGACAAAAAAATGACAAAAAATGACAAAAATTAGACAAAAAAAAACGTTAAAAAAATGACAAAAAACGACAAAAAACGACAAAAAATGACAAAAAAATGACAAAAAAATGACAAAAAAATGACAAAAAAATGACAAAAAATGACAAAAAAATGACAAAAAAATGTCAAAAAAATGACAAAAAAAACGACAAAAAAATGACAAAAAATGACAAAAAAACGTTAAAAAAACGACAAAAAAATGACAAAAAAACGTTGAAAAAAAATGACAAAAAATGACAAAAATGACAAAAAATGACAAAAAATGACAAAAAAATGACAAAAAAATGACAAAAATGAGACAAAAAAATGACAAAAAAAACGACAAAAAAATGACAAAAAAACGACAAAAAAAACGACAAAAAATGACAAAAAAAATGACAAAAAAACGTTAAAAAAACGACAAAAAATGACAAAAAATGACAAAAATGAGACAAAAAAATGACAAAAAAAAACGACAAAAAATGACAAAAAAATGACAAAAAAACGTTAAAAAAACGACAAAAAATGACAAAAAATGACAAAAAATGACAAAAATTAGACAAAAAAAACGTTAAAAAAATGACAAAAAACGACAAAAAATGACAAAAAAATGACAAAAAAATGACAAAAAAATGACAAAAAAATGACAAAAAAATGACAAAAAATGACAAAAAAATGACAAAAAAATGTCAAAAAAATGACAAAAAAAACGACAAAAAATGACAAAAAATGACAAAAAAACGTTAAAAAACGACAAAAAATGACAAAAAAACGTTGAAAAAAAATGACAAAAAATGACAAAAATGACAAAAAATGACAAAAAATGACAAAAAAATGACAAAAAAATGACAAAAATGAGACAAAAAAATGACAAAAAAAACGACAAAAAAATGACAAAAAAACGACAAAAAAAACGACAAAAAATGACAAAAAAAATGACAAAAAAAACGTTAAAAAAACGACAAAAAATGACAAAAAATGACAAAAATGAGACAAAAAAATGACAAAAAAAAACGACAAAAAATGACAAAAAAATGACAAAAAAACGTTAAAAAAACGACAAAAAATGACAAAAAATGACAAAAAATGACAAAAAATGACAAAAAAAAATGACAAAAAAATGACAAAAATGAGACAAAAAAATGACAAAAAAAACGACAAAAAAATGACAAAAAATGACAAAAAAACGTTAAAAAAACGATAAAAAAACGATAAAAAAACGATAAAAAAATGACAAAAAATCACAGATGCTTCTAATTAACACCAGGACGGAGACACAGAGTCACATCAGCAAAGAAAACATGTATAAGAGCTTCCGGGGGCCATAACCGGCCCTCCATCATCAAACTCTGGCCCTCGAGATGATTTTGAGAAACATTATGACCCAAATCAGAGCTCGAATGCCTGTTAAAGTACCAAGAAATGACTTAAATCTATTTGGATTAAGAGATTAAATCTAAAGATTGAGTAGATTTGGTCTGACCTCAAAGCAGATCAAACCTATTCTTGCCAATGGAACAAGCACAAGTTTTTTCTGAATTCAGATTATTTTGTATAATTTCAAGTGAAAAATGTATATTTTTTACAGTATGAGTTAATTTGTGTGAAAAAAACGACAAAAAATGACAAAAAAATGACAAAAAAATGACAAAAAAATGACAAAAAAATGACAAAAAATGACAAAAATTAGACAAAAA
>NW_027639175.1:317500-322125 GCF_951799975.1 Gobius niger | reverse complement strand
CTTTAGCTCCTGGTTAGCTCCTCTTTAGCTCCTCTTTAGCTCCTGGTTAGCTCCTCTTTAGCTCCTGGTTAGCTCCTCTTTAGCTCCTCTTTAGCTCCTGGTTAGCTCCTGGTTAGCTCCTCTTTATCTCCTGGTTAGCTCCTCTTTAGCTCCTGGTTAGCTTCTCTTTAGCTCCTCTTTAGCTCCTCTTTAGCTCCTCGTTAGCTCCTCTTTAGCTCCTGGTTAGCTCCTCTTTAGCTCCTCTTTAGCTCCTCTTTCGGCTCTCCTTTTGCAGGCTGTACGGAGGCGTTCGGTGCCATGGTGACGGTGCTGAAGGACCGGTTCCCGCGGTCGCAGCTGGCGCTGGTCGGGTTTTCTCTTGGAGGAAACGTCGTGTGTAAATATCTGGGGGAAGAGCGCAGTCATCAGGACCGGGTTCTGTGCGGAGCCAGCATCTGCCAGGGCTACAGCGCCCCCAGGTGAGGAACCAGGAAACAGCGCCCCCAGGTGAGGAAACAGGAAACAGCGCCCCCAGGTGAGGAAACAGCGCCCTCAGGTGAGGAAACAGGAAACAGCGCCCCCAGGTGAGGAAACAGGAAACAGCGCCCCCAGGTGAGGAACCAGGAAACAGCGCCCCCAGGTGAGGAAACAGGAAACAGCGCCCCCAGGTGAGGAACCAGGAAACAGCGCCCCCAGGTGAGGAAACAGGAAACAGCGCCCCCAGGTGAGGAAACAGGAAACAGCGCCCCAGGTGAGGAAACAGGAAACAGCGCCCTCAGGTGAGGAAACAGGAAACAGCGCCCCCAGGTGAGGAAACAGTGCCCCCAGGTGAGGAACCAGGAAACAGTGCCCTCAGGTGAGGAAACAGGAAACAGCGCCCCCCGGTGAGGGGGTGATTGGTCTGGGCGATCATGTGAGGTTTCTGAACTCTGTGTGTAATTCTCCGTCAGGGCTCAGGAGGCGCTGTTGCAGTGGACTCAGGGCCGACGACTCTACAACTACTTCCTCACCTGCACCTTCAGGAGGCTCCTCCTACTGCACAGGTAAACCCGCCCCTGAGCACAAGTGACCCCGCCCCTCACCACAGGTGACCCCGCCCCTCACCACTGCTAACCCCGCCTCTCACCCCTGTTAACCCCGCCCCTCACCACTGCTAACCCCGCCTCTCACCCCTGTTAACCCCGCCCCTCACCACTGCTAACCCCGCCTCTCACCCCTGTTAACCCCGCCCCTCACCACTGTTAACCCCGCCCCTCACCAAAGGTGACCCCGCCCCTCACCACTGCTAACCCCGCCTCTCACCCCAGGTGACCCCGCCCCTCACCACTGCTAACCCCGCCTCTCACCCCAGGTAACCCCGCCCCTCACTTCAGGTAACCCCGTCTCTCACCCCAGGTGACCCCGCCCCTCACCACAGCTAACTGTGGTAACTGTTTATTACTGAGGATCTATTGTACATGTTGTGGTTTTCAGACGGACTCTATTCAGTCCAGACCAGGACCTGAGCCCTTTGATCAGAGCCACATCCCTCAGAGAGATCGACGACTACTGCATCAGGTACTAATACTTATAATACTACTGCATCAGGTACTAGTACTTATACTACTACTGCATACTACTGCATCAGGTACTAATACTTATAATACTACTGCATCAGGTACTAATACTTATACTACTACTGCATCAGGTACTAATACTTATACTACTACTGCATCAGGTACTAGTACTTATACTACTACTGCATACTACTGCATCAGGTACTAATACTTATACTACTACTGCATCAGGTACTAATACTTATACTACTACTGCATCAGGTACTAATACTTATACTACTACTGCATCAGGTACTAATACTTATACTACTACTGCATCAGGTACTAGTACTTATACAACTACTGCATCAGGTACTAGTACTTATACAACTACTGCATCAGGTACTAGTACTTATACTACTACTGCATCAGGTACTAGTACTTATACTACTACTGCATCAGGTACTAATACTTATACTACTACTGCATCAGGTACTAGTACTTATACTACTACTGCATCAGGTACTAGTACTTATACTACTACTACATCAGGTACTAATACTTATACTACTACTGCATCAGGTACTAGTACTTATACTATTACTGCATCAGGTACTAGTACTTATACTACTACTGCATCAGGTACTAGTACTTATACTGCATCAGGTACTAATACTTATACTACTACTACATCAGGTACTAATACTTATACTACTACTGCATCAGGTACTAATACTTATACTGCATCAGGTACTAATACTTATACTACTACTGCATCAGGTACTAGTACTTATACAACTACTGCATCAGGTACTAGTACTTATACTACTACTGCATCAGGTACTAGTACTTATACTACTACTGCATCAGGTACTAATACTTATACTACTACTGCATCAGGTACTAGTACTTATACTACTACTGCATCAGGTACTAGTACTTATACTACTACTGCATCAGGTACTAATACTTATACTACTACTGCATCAGGTACTAATACTTATACTACTACTGCATCAGGTACTAGTACTTATACAACTACTGCATCAGGTACTAGTACTTATACTACTACTGCATCAGGTACTAGTACTTATACTACTACTGCATCAGGTACTAATACTTATACTACTACTGCATCAGGTACTAGTACTTATACTACTACTGCATCAGGTACTAGTACTTATACTACTACTGCATCAGGTACTAATACTTATACTACTACTGCATCAGGTACTAGTACTTATACAACTACTGCATCAGGTACTAGTACTTATACAACTACTGCATCAGGTACTAGTACTTATACTACTACTGCATCAGGTACTAGTACTTATACTACTACTGCATCAGGTACTAATACTTATACTACTACTGCATCAGGTACTAGTACTTATACTACTACTGCATCAGGTACTAGTACTTATACTACTACTACATCAGGTACTAATACTTATACTACTACTGCATCAGGTACTAGTACTTATACTACTACTGCATCAGGTACTAGTACTTATACTATTACTGCATCAGGTACTAGTACTTATACTACTACTGCATCAGGTACTAGTACTTATACTGCATCAGGTACTAATACTTATACTACTACTACATCAGGTACTAATACTTATACTACTACTGCATCAGGTACTAATACTTATACTGCATCAGGTACTAATACTTATACTACTACTGCATCAGGTACTAGTACTTATACAACTACTGCATCAGGTACTAGTACTTATACTACTACTGCATCAGGTACTAGTACTTATACTACTACTGCATCAGGTACTAATACTTATACTACTACTGCATCAGGTACTAGTACTTATACTACTACTGCATCAGGTACTAGTACTTATACTACTACTGCATCAGGTACTAATACTTATACTACTACTGCATCAGGTACTAATACTTATACTACTACTGCATCAGGTACTAGTACTTATACAACTACTGCATCAGGTACTAGTACTTATACTACTACTGCATCAGGTACTAGTACTTATACTACTACTGCATCAGGTACTAATACTTATACTACTACTGCATCAGGTACTAGTACTTATACTACTACTGCATCAGGTACTAGTACTTATACTACTACTGCATCAGGTACTAATACTTATACTACTACTGCATCAGGTACTAATACTTATACAACTACTGCATCAGGTACTAGTACTTATACTACTACTGCATCAGGTACTAATACTTATACTACTACTACATCAGGTACTAATACTTATACTACTACTGCATCAGGTACTAGTACTTATACTACTACTGCATCAGGTACTAGTACTTATACTATTACTGCATCAGGTACTAGTACTTATACTACTACTGCATCAGGTACTAGTACTTATACTGCATCAGGTACTAATACTTATACTACTACTGCATCAGGTACTAATACTTATACTACTACTGCATCAGGTACTAATACTTATACTGCATCAGGTACTAATACTTATACTACTACTGCATCAGGTACTAATACTTATACTACTACAGCATCAGGTACTAATACTTATACTACTACTACATCAGGTACTAATACTTATACTACTACTGCATCAGGTACTAATACTTATACTACTACTACATCAGGTACTAATACTTATACTACTACTGCATCAGGTACTAATACTTATACTACTACTACATCAGGTGCTAATACTTATACTACTACTGCATCAGGTACTAATACTTATACTACTACTACATCAGGTGCTAATACTTATACTACTACTGCATCAGGTACTAATACTTATACTACTACTACATCAGGTACTAATACTTATACTACTACTGCATCAGGTACTAATACTTATACTACTACTACATCAGGTACTAATACTTATACTACTACTGCATCAGGTACTAATACTTATACTACTACTACATCAGGTGCTAATACTTATACTACTACTACATCAGGTACTAATACTTATACTACTACTGCATCAGGTACTAATACTTATACTACTACTACATCAGGTGCTAATACTTATACTACTACTACATCAGGTGCTAATACTTATACTACTACTACATCAGGTACTAATACTTATACTACTACTGCATCAGGTACTAATACTTATA